>NW_027477177.1:0-92464 GCF_051020955.1 Megalopta genalis
GAACAATTTAGCTTCTGGTACATTCGAAATACACGAATTAGTTTTAAAAATACGCGAAACATACTATTCAACTTCAATATCATGCGAAACACACGATATCCCTACAAATTCTTGCGAAATAGCGATTTTTAACAAACGATTTAGCTTCAAATTCATGCGAAATGAACAATTTAGCTTCAGATTCATTCGAAATACACGAATTAGCTTCAACTCCACGCGAGACAAACGATTTTGCGCCAATATCATGCGAAACACACGATTTCGCTACAAATTCTTGCGAAATAGCGATCTTAAACGAACGATTTAGCTTCAAATTCAAGCGGAATGAACAATTTAGCTTCAGATTCATGCGAATTACACGAATTAGTTTTAATACACGCGAAACATACGATTTAACTTCAATATCATGCGATACACACGATTCCGCTACAAATTCGTGCGAAATAACGATTTCAAACGAACGATTTAGCTTCAAATTCATGCGAAATGAACAATTTAGCTTCAGGTACATTCGAAATACACGAATTAGCTTCGAATCCACGCGCGACGACAAACGATTTAAAGTCAATATCATGCGAAATACACGATTTCGACTCAAATTCGTGCGAAATAGCAATTTTAAACAAACGATTTAGCTTCAAACTCAAGCGAAATGAACAATTTGGCTTCAGATTAATTCGAAATACACGAATTAGCTACAAATCCACGCGAGGCAAACGATTTAGCTTCAATATCATGCTAAACACAAGATTTCGCTACAAATTCTTGCGAAATAGCGATTTTAAACGAACGATTTAGATTCAAATTCATGCGAAATGAACAATTTAGCTTCAGATTCATGCGAAATACACGAATTAGTTTTAAATGTACGCGAAACATACGATTTAACTTCAATATCATGCGAAACACACGATTCCGCTACAAATTCGTGCGAAATAACGATTTCAAACGAACGATTTAGCTTCAAATTCATGCGAAATGAACAATTTAGCTTCAGGTACATTCGAAATACACGAACTAGTTTTAAATATACGCGAAACATACTATTCAACTTCAATATCATGCGAAACACACGATATCCCTACAAATTCGTGCGAAATAGCGATTTTTAACAAACGATTTAGCTTCAAATTCATGCGAAATGAACAATTTAGCTTCTGGTACATTCGAAATACACGAATTAGTTTTAAAAATACGCGAAACATACTATTCAACTTCAATATCATGCGAAACACACGATATCCCTACAAATTCTTGCGAAATAGCGATTTTTAACAAACGATTTAGCTTCAAATTCATGCGAAATGAACAATTTAGCTTCAGATTCATTCGAAATACACGAATTAGCTTCAACTCCACGCGAGACAAACGATTTAGCGCCAATATCATGCGAAACACACGATTTCGCTACAAATTCTTGCGAAATAGCGATTTTAAACAAACGATTTAGTTTCAAATTCATGCGGAATGAACAATTTAGCTTGATATTCATTCGAAATACACGAATTAGCTTCGAATTCACGCGAGACAAACGATTTAACGTCAATATCATGCGAAATACACGATTTCGCTACAAATTCTTGCGAAATAGCGATTTTATACAAACGATTTAGTTTCAAATCCATGCGAAATGAACAATTTAGCTTCAGATTCATTGGAAATACACGAATTAGCTTCGAATCCACGCGAGACAAACGATTTAACGTCAATATCATGCGAAATACACGATTTCGCTTCAAATGCGTGCGAAATAACGATTTCAACGAACGATTTAGCTTCAAATTCATGCGAAATGAACAATTTAGCTTCTGGTACATTCGAAATACACGAATTAGTTTTAAAAATACGCGAAACATACTATTCAACTTCAATATCATGCGAAACACACGATATCCCTACAAATTCGTGCGAAATAGCGATTTTTAACAAACGATTTAGCTTCAAATTCATGCGAAATGAACAATTTAGCTTCAGATTCATTCGAAATACACGAATTAGCTTGAACTCCACGCGAGACAAACGATTTAGCGCCAATATCATGCGAAACACACGATATCCCTACAAATTCGTGCGAAATAGCGATTTTTAACAAACGATTTAGCTTCAAATTCATGCGAAATGAACAATTTAGCTTCAGATTCATTCGAAATACACGATTAGCTTCAACTCCACGCGAGACAAACGATTTAGCGCCAATATCATGCGAAACACACGATATCCCTACAAATTCGTGCGAAATAGCGATTTTTAACAAACGATTTAGCTTCAAATTCTTGCGAAATGAACAATTTAGCTTCAGGTACATTCGAAATACACGAATTAGCATCGAATCCACGCGAGACAAACGATTTAGCGTCAATATCATGCGAAACACACGATTTCGCTACAAATTCTTGCGAAATAGCGATTTTAAACGAGCGATTTAGCTTCAAATTCAAGCGAAATGAACAATTTAGCTTCAGATTCATGCGAAATACACGAATTAGCTTCGAATCCACGCGAAACAAACGATTTAGGGTCAATATCATGCGAAACACAAGATTTCACTATAAATTCTTGAGAAATAGCGATTTTAAACGAACGATTTAGCTTCAAATTCAAGCGAAATGAACAATTTAGCTTCAGATTCATGCGAATTACACGAATTAGTTTTAAATACACGCGAAACATACGATTTAACTTCAATATCATGCGAAACACACGATTTCGCTTCAAATTCGAGCGAAATAGCGATTTTAAACAAACGATTTAGTTTCAAATTCATGCGAAATGAACAATTTAGATTCAGATTCATTCGAAATACACGAATTAGTTTTAAATATATGCGAAACATACTATTCAACTTCAATATCATGCGAAACACACGATATCCCTACAAATTCGTGCGAAATAGCGATTTTTAACAAACGATTTAGCTTCAAATTCATGCGAAATGAACAATTTAGCTTCAGATTCATTCGAAATACACGAATTAGCTTCGAATCCACGCGAGACAAACGATTTAAAGACAATATCATGCGAAATACACGATTTCGACTCAAATTCGTGCGAAATTGCAATTTTAACAAACGATTTAGCTTCAAACTCAAGCGAAATTAACAATTTAGCTTCAGATTCATTCGAAATACACGAATTAGCTTCAAATCCACGCGAGACAAACGATTTAGCGTCAATATCATGCGAAACACACGATATCCCTACAAATTCGTGCGAAAGAGCGATTTTAAGCGAACGATTTAGCTTCAAATTCATGCGAAATGAACAATTTAGCTTCAGATTCATGTGAAATACACGAATTAGCTTCGAATCCACGCGAGACAAACGATTTAACGTCAATATCATGCGAAATACACGATTTCGCTTCAAATTCGTGCGAAATAACGATTTCAAACGAACAATTTAGCTTCAAATTCATGCGAAATGAACAATTTAGCTTCAGGTTCATTCGAAATACACGAATTAGTTTTAAATATACGCGAAACATACTATTCAACTTCGATATCATGCGAAACACACGATATCCCTACAAATTCGTGCATAATAGCGATTTTTAACAAACGATTTAGCTTCAAATTCATGCGAAATGAACAATTTAGCTTCAGATTCATTCGAAATACACGATTAGCTTCAAATCCACGCGAGACAAACGATTTAGCGTCAATATCATGCGAAACACACGATTTCGCTACAAATTCTTGCGAAATAGCGATTTTAAACAAACGATTTAGCTTCAAATTCATGCGAAATGATCAATTTAGCTTCAGATTCATTCGAAATACACGAATTAGCTTCAAATCCACGCGAGACAAACGATTTAAAGTCAATATCATGCGAAATACACGATTTCGACTCAAATTCGTGCGAAATAGCAATTTTAAACAAACGATTTAGCTTCAAACTCAAGCGAAATGAAACAATTTGGCTTCAGATTAATTCGAAATACACGAATTAGCTTCAAATCCACGCGAGGCAAACGATTTAGCTTCAATATCATGCTAAACACAAGATTTCGCTACAAATTGTTGCGAAATAGCGATTTTAAACGAACGATTTAGATTCAAATTAATGCGAAATGAACAATTTAGCTTCATATTCATGCGAAATACACGAATTAGTTTTAAATCCACGCGAGACAAACGATTTAGCGTCAATATCATGCGAAACACACTATTTTGCTACAAATTCTTACGAAATGGCGATTTTAAACGAACGATTTAGCTTCAAATTCATGCGAAATGAACAATTTAGCTTCAGATTCATGCGAAATACACGAATTAGTTTTAAATGCACGCGAAACATACGATTTAACTTCAATATCATGCGAAACACACGATTCCGCTACAAATTCGTGCGAAATAACGATTTCAAACGAACGATTTAGCTTCAAATTCATGCGAAATGAACAATTTAGCTTCAGGTACATTCGAAATACACGAATTAGTTTTAAATATACGCGAAACATACTATTCAACTTCAATATCATGCGAAACACACGATATCCCTACAAATTCGTGCGAAATAGCGATTTTTAACAAACGATTTAGCTTCAAATTCATGCGAAATGAACAATTTAGCTTCAGATTCATTCGAAATACACGAATTAGCTTCGAATCCACGCGAGACAAACGATTTAAAGACAATATCATGCGAAATACACGATTTCGACTCAAATTCGTGCGAAATTGCAATTTTAAACAAACGATTTAGCTTCAAACTCAAGCGAAATTAACAATTTAGCTTCAGATTCATTCGAAATACACGAATTAGCTTCAAATCCACGCGAGACAAACGATTTAGCGTCAATATCATGCGAAACACACGATATCCCTACAAATTCGTGCGAAAGAGCGATTTTAAGCGAACGATTTAGCTTCAAATTCATGCGAAATGAACAATTTAGATTCAGATTCATTCGAAATACACGAATTAGTTTTAAATATATGCGAAACATACTATTCAACTTCAATATCATGCGAAACACACGATATCCCTACAAATTCGTGCGAAATAGCGATTTTTAACAAACGATTTAGCTTCAAATTCATGCGAAATGAACAATTTAGCTTCAGATTCATTCGAAATACACGAATTAGCTTCGAATCCACGCGAGACAAACGATTTAAAGACAATATCATGCGAAATACACGATTTCGACTCAAATTCGTGCGAAATTGCAATTTTAAACAAACGATTTAGCTTCAAACTCAAGCGAAATTAACAATTTAGCTTCAGATTCATTCGAAATACACGAATTAGCTTCAAATCCACGCGAGACAAACGATTTAGCGTCAATATCATGCGAAACACACGATATCCCTACAAATTCGTGCGAAATAGCGATTTTTAACAAACGATTTAGCTTCAAATTCATGCGAAATGAACAATTTAGCTTCAGATTCATTCGAAATACACGAATTAGCTTCGAATCCACGCGAGACAAACGATTTAAAGACAATATCATGCGAAATACACGATTTCGACTCAAATTCGTGCGAAATTGCAATTTTAAACAAACGATTTAGCTTCAAACTCAAGCGAAATTAACAATTTAGCTTCAGATTCATTCGAAATACACGAATTAGCTTCAAATCCACGCGAGACAAACGATTTAGCGTCAATATCATGCGAAACACACGATATCCCTACAAATTCGTGCGAAAGAGCGATTTTAAGCGAACGATTTAGCTTCAAATTCATGCGAAATGAACAATTTAGCTTCCGATTCATGTGAAATACACGAATTATCTTCGAATCCACGCGAGACAAACGATTTAACGTCAATATCATGCGAAATACACGATTTCGCTTCAAATTCGTGCGAAATAACGATTTCAAACGAACAATTTAGCTTCAAATTCATGCGAAATGAACAATTTAGCTTCAGGTTCATTCGAAATACACGAATTAGTTTTAAATATACGCGAAACATACTATTCAACTTCGATATCATGCGAAACACACGATATCCCTACAAATTCGTGCATAATAGCGATTTTTAACAAACGATTTAGCTTCAAATTCATGCGAAATGAACAATTTAGCTTCAGATTCATTCGAAATACACGAATTAGCTTCAAATCCACGCGAGACAAACGATTTAGCGTCAATATCATGCGAAACACACGATTTCGCTACAAATTCTTGCGAATAGCGATTTTAAACAAACGATTTAGCTTCAAATTCATGCGAAATGATCAATTTAGCTTCAGATTCATTCGAAATACACGAATTAGCTTCAAATCCACGCGAGGCAAACGATTTAGCTTCAATATCATGCTAAACACAAGATATCGCTACAAATTCTTGCGAAATAGCGATTTTAAACGAACGATTTAGATTCAAATTCATGATTAATGAACAATTTAGCTTCAGATTCATGCGAAATACACGAATTAGTTTTAAATGCACGCGAAACATACGATTTAACTTCAATATCATGCGAAACACACGATTCCGCTACAAATTCGTGCGAAATAACGATTTCAAACGAACGATTTAGCTTCAAATACATGCGAAATGAACAATTTAGCTTCAGATTCATGCGAAATACACGAATTAGTTTTAAATGCACGCGAAACATACGATTTAACTTCAATATCATGCGAAACACACGATTCCGCTACAAATTCGTGCGAAATAACGATTTCAAACGAACGATTTAGATTCAAATTCATGCGAAATGAACAATTTAGCTTCAGGTACATTCGAAATACACGAATTAATTTTAAATATACGCGAAACATACTATTCAACTTCAATATCATGCGAAACACACGATATCCCTACAAATTCGTGCGAAATAGCGATTTTTAACAAACGATTTAGCTTCAAATTCATGCGAAATGAACAATTTAGCTTCAGATTCATTCGAAATACACGAATTAGCTTCGAATCCACGCGAGACAAACGATTTAAAGACAATATCATGCGAAATACACGATTTCGACTCAAATTCGTGCGAAATTGCAATTTTAAACAAACGATTTAGCTTCAAACTCAAGCGAAATTAACAATTTAGCTTCAGATTCATTCGAAATACACGAATTAGCTTCAAATCCACGCGAGACAAACGATTTAGCGTCAATATCATGCGAAACACACGATATCCCTACAAATTCGTGCGAAAGAGCGATTTTAAGCGAACGATTTAGCTTCAAATTCATGCGAAATGAACAATTTAGCTTCAGATTCATGTGAAATACACGAATTAGCTTCGAATCCACGCGAGACAAACGATTTAACGTCAATATCATGCGAAATACACGATTTCGCTTCAAATTCGTGCGAAATAACGATTTCAAACGAACAATTTAGCTTCAAATTCATGCGAAATGAACAATTTAGCTTCAGGTTCATTCGAAATACACGAATTAGTTTTAAATATACGCGAAACATACTATTCAACTTCGATATCATGCGAAACACACGATATCCCTACAAATTCGTGCATAATAGCGATTTTTAATAAACGATTTAGCTTCAAATTCATGCGAAATGAACAATTTAGCTTCAGATTCATTCGAAATACACGAATTAGCTTCAAATCCACGCGAGACAAACGATTTAGCGTCAATATCATGCGAAACACACGATTTCGCTACAAATTCTTGCGAAATAGCGATTTTAAACAAACGATTTAGCTTCAAATTCATGCGAAATGATCAATTTAGCTTCAGATTCATTCGAAATACACGAATTAGCTTCAAATCCACGCGAGACAAACGATTTAAAGTCAATATCATGCGAAATACACGATTTCGACTCAAATTCGTGCGAAATAGCAATTTTAAACAAACGATTTAGCTTCAAACTCAAGCGAAATGAACAATTTGGCTTCAAATTCATGCGAAATACACGAATTAGTTTTAAATCCACGCGAGACAAACGATTTAGCGTCAATATCATGCGAAACACACTATTTTGCTACAAATTCTTACGAAATGGCGATTTTAAACGAACGATTTAGCTTCAAATTCATGCGAAATGAACAATTTAGCTTCGGATTCATGCGAAATACACGAATTAGTTTTAAATGCACGCGAAACATACGATTTAACTTCAATATCATGCGAAACACACGATTCCGCTACAAATTCGTGCGAAATAACGATTTCAAACGAACGATTTAGCTTCAAATTCATGCGAAATGAACAATTTAGCTTCAGGTACATTCGAAATACACGAATTAGTTTTAAATATACGCGAAACATACTATTCAACTTCAATATCATGCGAAACACACGATATCCCTACAAATTCTTGCGAAATAGCGATTTTTAACAAACGATTTAGCTTCAAATTCATGCGAAATGAACAACTTAGCTTCAGATTCATTCGAAATAAAACGACTTAGCTTCGAATCCACGCGAGACAAACGATTTAACGTCAATATCATGCGAAATACACGATTTCGCTACAAATTCTTGCGAAATAGCGATTTTAAACAAACGATTTAGCTTCAAATTCATGCGAAATGATCAATTTAGCTTCAGATTCATTCGAAATACACGAATTAGCTTCAAATCCATGCTAGACAAACGATTTAGCGTCAATATCATGCGAAACACACGATTTCGCTACAAATTCTTACGAAATAGCGATTTTAAACGAACGATTTAGCTTCAAATTCATGCGAAATGAACAATTTAGCTTCAGATTCATGCGAAATACACGAATTAGTTTTAAATGCACGCGAAACATACGATTTAACTTCAATATCATGCGAAACACACGATTCCGCTACAAATTCGTGCGAAATAACGATTTCAAACGAACGATTTAGCTTCAAATTCATGCGAAATGAACAATTTAGCTTCAGGTACATTCGAAATACCCGAATTAGTTTTAAATATACGCGAAACATACTATTCAACTTCAATATCATGCGAAACACACGATATCCCTACAAATTCGTGCGAAATAGCGATTTTTAACAAACGGTTTAGCTTCAAATTCATGCGAAATGAACAATTTAGCTTCAGATTCATTCGAAATAAAACGACTTAGCTTCGAATCCACGCGAGACAAACGATTTAACGTCAATATCATGCGAAATACACGATTTCGCTACAAATTCTTGCGAAATAGCGATTTTAAACAAACGATTTAGCTTCAAATTCATGCGAAATGATCAATTTAGCTTCAGATTCATTCGAAATACACGAATTAGCTTCAAATCCACGCGAGACAAACGATTTAACTTCAATATCATGCGAAACACACGATTCCGCTACAAATTCGTGCGAAATAACGATTTCAAACGAACGATTTAGCTTCAAATTCATGCGAAATGAACAATTTAGCTTCAGGTACATTCGAAATACACGAATTAGTTTTAATATACGCGAAACATACTATTCAACTTCAATATCATGCGAAACACACGATATCCCTACAAATTCGTGCGAAATAGCGATTTTTAACAAACGATTTAGCTTCAAATTCATGCGAAATGAACAATTTAGCTTCAGATTCATTCGAAATAAAACGAATTAGCTTCGAATCCACGCGAGACAAACGATTTAACGTCAATATCATGCGAAATACACGATTTCGCTACAAATTCTTGCGAAATAGCGATTTTAAACAAACGATTTTAGCTTCAAACTCAAGCGAAATGAACAATTTGGCTTCAGATTAATTCGAAATACACGAATTAGCTTCAAATCCACGCGAGGCAAACGATTTAGCTTCAATATCATGCTAAGCACACGATTTTGCTACAAATTCTTGCGAAATAGCGATCTTAAACGAACGATTTAGCTTCAATTCATGCGAAATGAACAATTAGCTTCAGGTACATTCGAAATACACGAATTAGCTTCGAATCCACGCGAGACAAACGATTTAAAGTCAATATCATGCGAAATACACGATTTCGACTCAAATTCGTGCGAAATAGCAATTTTAAACAAACGATTTAGCTTCAAACTCAAGCGAAATGAACAATTTGGCTTCAGATTAATTCGAAATACACGAATTAGCTACAAATCCACGCGAGGCAAACGATTTAGCTTCAATATCATGCTAAACACAAGATTTCGCTACAAATTCTTGCGAAATAGCGATTTTAAACGAACGATTTAGATTCAAATTCATGCGAAATGAACAATTTAGCTTCAGATTCATGCGAAATACACGAATTAGTTTTAAATGTACGCGAAACATACGATTTAACTTCAATATCATGCGAAACACACGATTCCGCTACAAATTCGTGCGAAATAACGATTTCAAACGAACGATTTAGCTTCAAATTCATGCGAATGAACAATTTAGCTTCAGGTACATTCGAAATACACGAACTAGTTTTAAATATACGCGAAACATACTATTCAACTTCAATATCATGCGAAACACACGATATCCCTACAAATTCGTGCGAAATAGCGATTTTTAACAAACGATTTAGCTTCAAATTCATGCGAAATGAACAATTTAGCTTCTGGTACATTCGAAATACACGAATTAGTTTTAAAAATACGCGAAACATACTATTCAACTTCAATATCATGCGAAACACACGATATCCCTACAAATTCTTGCGAAATAGCGATTTTTAACAAACGATTTAGCTTCAAATTCATGCGAAATGAACAATTTAGCTTCAGATTCATTCGAAATACACGAATTAGCTTCAACTCCACGCGAGACAAACGATTTTGCGCCAATATCATGCGAAACACACGATTTCGCTACAAATTCTTGCGAAATAGCGATCTTAAACGAACGATTTAGCTTCAAATTCAAGCGGAATGAACAATTTAGCTTCAGATTCATGCGAATTACACGAATTAGTTTTAAATACACGCGAAACATACGATTTAACTTCAATATCATGCGATACACACGATTCCGCTACAAATTCGTGCGAAATAACGATTTCAAACGAACGATTTAGCTTCAAATTCATGCGAAATGAACAATTTAGCTTCAGGTACATTCGAAATACACGAATTAGCTTCGAATCCACGCGAGACAAACGATTTAAAGTCAATATCATGCGAAATACACGATTTCGACTCAAATTCGTGCGAAATAGCAATTTTAAACAAACGATTTAGCTTCAAACTCAAGCGAAATGAACAATTTGGCTTCAGATTAATTCGAATACACGAATTAGCTACAAATCCACGCGAGGCAAACGATTTAGCTTCAATATCATGCTAAACACAAGATTTCGCTACAAATTCTTGCGAAATAGCGATTTTAAACGAACGATTTAGATTCAAATTCATGCGAAATGAACAATTTAGCTTCAGATTCATGCGAAATACACGAATTAGTTTTAAATGTACGCGAAACATACGATTTAACTTCAATATCATGCGAAACACACGATTCCGCTACAAATTCGTGCGAAATAACGATTTCAAACGAACGATTTAGCTTCAAATTCATGCGAAATGAACAATTTAGCTTCAGGTACATTCGAAATACACGAACTAGTTTTAAATATACGCGAAACATACTATTCAACTTCAATATCATGCGAAACACACGATATCCCTACAAATTCGTGCGAAATAGCGATTTTTAACAAACGATTTAGCTTCAAATTCATGCGAAATGAACAATTTAGCTTCTGGTACATTCGAAATACACGAATTAGTTTTAAAAATACGCGAAACATACTATTCAACTTCAATATCATGCGAAACACACGATATCCCTACAAATTCTTGCGAAATAGCGATTTTTAACAAACGATTTAGCTTCAAATTCATGCGAAATGAACAATTTAGCTTCAGATTCATTCGAAATACACGAATTAGCTTCAACTCCACGCGAGACAAACGATTTAGCGCCAATATCATGCGAAACACACGATTTCGCTACAAATTCTTGCGAAATAGCGATTTTAAACAAACGATTTAGTTTCAAATTCATGCGGAATGAACAATTTAGCTTGATATTCATTCGAAATACACGAATTAGCTTCGAATTCACGCGAGACAAACGATTTAACGTCAATATCATGCGAAATACACGATTTCGCTACAAATTCTTGCGAAATAGCGATTTTATACAAACGATTTAGTTTCAAATCCATGCGAAATGAACAATTTAGCTTCAGATTCATTGGAAATACACGAATTAGCTTCGAATCCACGCGAGACAAACGATTTAACGTCAATATCATGCGAAATACACGATTTCGGTTCAAATGCGTGCGAAATAACGATTTCAAACGAACGATTTAGCTTCAAATTCATGCGAAATGAACAATTTAGCTTCTGGTACATTCGAAATACACGAATTAGTTTTAAAAATACGCGAAACATACTATTCAACTTCAATATCATGCGAAACACACGATATCCCTACAAATTCGTGCGAATAGCGATTTTTAACAAACGATTTAGCTTCAAATTCATGCGAAATGAACAATTTAGCTTCAGATTCATTCGAAATACACGAATTAGCTTGAACTCCACGCGAGACAAACGATTTAGCGCCAATATCATGCGAAACACACGATATCCCTACAAATTCGTGCGAAATAGCGATTTTTAACAAACGATTTAGCTTCAAATTCATGCGAAATGAACAATTTAGCTTCAGATTCATTCGAAATACACGAATTAGCTTCAACTCCACGCGAGACAAACGATTTAGCGCCAATATCATGCGAAACACACGATATCCCTACAAATTCGTGCGAAATAGCGATTTTTAACAAACGATTTAGCTTCAAATTCTTGCGAAATGAACAATTTAGCTTCAGGTACATTCGAAATACACGAATTAGCATCGAATCCACGCGAGACAAACGATTTAGCTTCAATATCATGCTAAACACACGATTTCGCTACAAATTCTTGCGAAATAACGATTTCAAACGAACGATTTAGCTTCAAATTCATGCGAAATGAACAATTTAGCTTCAGGTACATTCGAAATACACGAATTAGTTTTAAATGCACGCGAAACATACGATTTAACTTCAATATCATGCGAAACACACGATTCCGCTACAAATTCGTGCGAAATAACGATTTCAAACGAACGATTTAGCTTCAAATTCATGCGAAATGAACAATTTAGCTTCAGGTACATTCGAAATACACGAATTAGTTTTAAATATACGCGAAACATACTATTCAACTTCAATATCATGCGAAACACACGATATCCCTACAAATTCGTGCGAAATAGCGATTTTTAACAAACGATTTAGCTTCAAATTCATGCGAAATGAACAATTTAGCTTCAGATTCATTCGAAATACACGAATTAGCTTCAAATCCTCGCGAGACAAACGATTTAGCGTCAATATCATGCGAAACACACGATTTCGCTACAAATTCTTGCGAAATAGCGATTTTAAACAAACGATTTAGTTTCAAATTCATGCGGAATGAACAATTTAGCTTGAGATTCATTCGAAATACACGAATTAGCTTCGAATTCACGCGAGACAAACGATTTAACGTCAATATCATGCGAAATACACGATTTCGCTACAAATTCTTGCGAAATAGCGATTTTAAACAAACGATTTAGTTTCAAATTCATGCGAAATGAACAATTTAGCTTCAGATTCATTGGAAATACACGAATTAGCTTCGAATCCACGCGAGACAAACGATTTAACGTCAATGTCATGCGAAATACACGATTTCGCTACAAATTCTTACGAAATAGCGATTTTGAACGAACGATTTAGTTTCAAATTCATGCGAAATGAACAATTTAGCTTCAGATTCATTGGAAATACACGAGTTAGCTTCGAATCCACGCGAGACAAACGATTTAACGTCAATATCATGCGAAATACACGATTTCGCTTCAAATTCGTGCGAAATAACGATTTCAAACGAACGATTTAGCTTCAAATTCATGCGAAATGAACAATTTAGCTTCTGGTACATTCGAAATACACGAATTAGTTTTAAAAATACGCGAAACATACTATTCAACTTCAATATCATGCGAAACACACGATATCCCTACAAATTCGTGCGAAATAGCGATTTTAAACGAACGATTTAGCTTCAAATTCGTGCGAAATGAACAATTTAGCTTCAGATTCATGCGAAATACACGAATTAGTTTTAAATGCACGCGAAACATACGATTTAAATTCAATATCATGCGAAACACACGATTCCGCTACAAATTCGTGCGAAATAACGATTTCAAACGAACGATTTAGCTTCAAATTCATGCGAAATGAACAATTTAGCATCAGGTACATTCGAAATACACGAATTAGTTTTAAATATACGCGAAACATACTATTCAACTTCAATATCATGCGAAACACACGATATCCCTACAAATTCGTGCGAAATAGCGATTTTTAACAAAAGATTTAGCTTCAAATTCATGCGAAATGAACAATTTAGCTTCAGATTCATTCGAAATACACGAATTAGCTTCAAATCCACGCGAGACAAACGATTTAGCGTCAATATCATGCGAAACACACGATTTCGCTACAAATTCGTGCGAAATAGCGATTTTTAACAAAAGATTTAGCTTCAAATTCATGCGGAATGAACAATTTAGCTTGAGATTCATTCGAAATACACGAATTAGCTTCGAATTCACGCGAGACAAACGATTTAACGTCAATATCATGCGAAATACACGATTTCGCTACAAATTCTTGCGAAATAGCGATTTTAAACAAACGATTTAGTTTCAAATTCATGCGAAATGAACAATTTAGCTTCAGGTACATTCGAAATACACGAATTAGCTTCGAATCCACGCGAGACAAACGATTTAACGTCAATATCATGCGAAATACACGATTTCGCTACAAATTCTTACGAAATAGCGATTTTGAACGAACGATTTAGCTTCAAATTCATGCGAAATGAACAATTTAGCTTCAGATTCATGCGAAGTACACGAATTAGTTTTAAATACATGCAAAACATACGATTTAACTTAAATATCATGCGAAACACACGATTTCGCTACAAATTCTTGCGAAATAGCGATTTTAAACAAACGATTTAGTTTCAAATTCATGCGAAATGAACAATTTAGCTTCAGATTCATTCGAAATACACGAATTAGCTTCGAATCCACGCGAGACAAACGATTTAACGTCAATATCATGCGAAATACACGATTTCGCTTCAAATTCGTGCGAACCACATGATTTAGTTTCAAATCAATGTGAAGTAGAAGGCTTAGCTTCAAATCCATGCGAAACACATGATTTAGTTTCAAATCAATGCGAAGCAGAAGGCTTAGCTTCAAATCCATGCGAAACAAATGATTTAGTTTCACATACTTGCGATATAAATGATATAGCTTCAAATGCAGGGGAAACAAACGAGTTAGCTTCAAATCCAAGCGAAGCACGTGATTTACCTTCAAATTAATGCGAAGTAGAAGGCTTATCCTCAAAGCCATGCGACACAAATGATTTAGCTTCAAATACTTGCGATACAATTGATATAGCTTCAAATGCATGCGAAACAAACGAGTTAGCTTCAAATCCAAGCGAAACACATGATTTAGTTCCAAATCAATGCGAAGTAGAAGGTTTAGCTTCAAATCCAAGCGAAACACATGATTTTCCTTCAAATTAATGCAAAGTGGAAGGCTTGTCCTCAAAGCCATGCGACACAAATGATTTAGCTTCAAATACTTGCGATATAATTGATATAGCATCAAATGCAGGCGAAATAAACGAGTTAGCTTCAAATCTGTGCGAAACACATGATTTAGCTTCAAATCCATGCGAACCACATGATTTAGTTTCAAATCAATGTGAAGTTGAAGGCTTAGCTTCAAATCCATGCGGAACACATGATTTAGTTTCAAATCAATGCGAAGCAGAAGGCTTAGCTTCAAATCCATGCGAAACAAATGATTTAGTTTCACATACTTGCGATATAAATGATATAGCTTCAAATGCAGGCGAAACAAACTAGTTAGCTTCAAATCCAAGCGAAGCACGTGATTTACCTTCAAATTAATGCGAAGTAGAAGGCTTATCCTCAAAGCCATGCGACACAAATGATTTAGCTTCAAATACTTGCGATACAATTGATATAGCTTCAAATGCATGCGAAACAAACGAGTTAGCTTCAAATCCAAGCGAAACACATGATTTAGTTCCAAATCAATGCGAAGTAGAAGGCTCAGCTTCAAATCCATGCAACACAAATGATTTAGCTTCATATACTTGCGATATAAATGATATAGCTTCAAATGCAGGCGAAACAAACGAGTTAGCTTCAAATCCAAGCGAAACACATGGTTTAGTTTCAAATCAATGCGAAGTAGGAGGCTTATCCTCAATGCCATGCGACACAAATGATTTAGCTTCAAATACTTGCGATAGAAGTGATATAGCTTCAATGCAGGCGAAACAAACGAGATAACTTCAAAGCCATGCAACACAAATGATTTAGCTTCATATACTTGCGATATAAATGATATAGCTTCAAATGCAGGCGAAACAAACGAGTTAGCTTCAAATCCAAGCGAAACACATGGTTTAGTTTCAAATCAATGCGAAGTAGGAGGCTTATCCTCAAAGCCATGCGACGCAAATGATTTAGCTTCAAATACTTGCGATATAACTGATATAGCTTCAAATTCAGGCGAAATAAACGAGTTAGCTTCAAATCTGTGCGAAACACAGGATTTAGCTTAAAATCCATGCGAACCACATGATTTAGTTTCAAATCAATGTGAAGTAGAACGCTTAGCTTCAAATCCATGCGAAACACATGATTTAGTTTCAAATCAATGCGAAGCAGAAGGCTTAGCTTCAAATCCATGCGAAACAAATGATTTAGTTTCAAATCAATGCGAAGCAGAAGGCTTAGATTCAAATCCATGCGAAACAAATGATTTAGCTTCACATACTTACGATATAGATGATATAGCTTGAAATGCAGGCGAAACAAACGAGATAGCTTCAAATCCATGCGAAACAAATGATTTTTCTCCCAATACTTGCGATACAAGTGAAGTAGCTTCAAATGCAGGCGAAACAAACCAGGTAGCTGCAATTCCATGCGAAACACGTGATTTAGCTTATAATTCATGCGAAACAATTGATTTAGCTTCAAATACTTGCGATATAATTGATAAAGCTTCAAATGCAGGCGAAACAAACGAATTAGCTTCAAATCCATGCGAAACAACTGATTTGGCTTGAAATACTTGCGAATATAAACGATGTAGCTTCAAATGGAGGCGAAACAAACGAGTTAGCTTCAAATCCATGCGAAACACATGATTTAGTTTCAAATCAATGCGAAGTAGAAGGCTTAACTTCAAATCCATGCGAAACACATGATTTAGCTTCACATACTTGCGATAAAAATGATATAGCTTGAAATGCTGGCGAATCAAACAAGTTAGCTTCAAATCCATGCGAAACACATGGTTTAGTTTCAAATCAATGCGAAGTAGGAGGCTTATCCTCAATGCCATGCGACACAAATGATTTAGCTTCAAATACTTGCGATAGAAGTGATATAGCTTCAATGCAGGCGAAACAAACGAGTTAACTTCAAAGCCATGCAACACAAATGATTTAGCTTCATATACTTGCGATATAAATGATATAGCTTCAAATGCAGGCGAAACAAACGAGTTAGCTTCAAATCCAAGCGAAACACATGGTTTAGTTTCAAATCAATGCGAAGTAGGAGGCTTATCCTCAAAGCCATGCGACGCAAATGATTTAGCTTCAAATACTTGCGATATAACTGATATAGCTTCAAATTCAGGCGAAATAAACGAGTTAGCTTCAAATCTGTGCGAAACACAGGATTTAGCTTAAAATCCATGCGAACCACATGATTTAGTTTCAAATCAATGTGAAGTAGAACGCTTAGCTTCAAATCCATGCGAAACACATGATTTAGTTTCAAATCAATGCGAAGCAGAAGGCTTAGCTTCAAATCCATGCGAAACAAATGATTTAGTTTCAAATCAATGCGAAGCAGAAGGCTTAGATTCAAATCCATGCGAAACAAATGATTTAGCTTCACATACTTACGATATAGATGATATAGCTTGAAATGCAGGCGAAACAAACGAGATAGCTTCAAATCCATGCGAAACAAATGATTTTTCTCCCAATACTTGCGATACAAGTGAAGTAGCTTCAAATGCAGGCGAAACAAACCAGGTAGCTGCAATTCCATGCGAAACACGTGATTTAGCTTATAATTCATGCGAAACAATTGATTTAGCTTCAAATACTTGCGATATAATTGATAAAGCTTCAAATGCAGGCGAAACAAACGAATTAGCTTCAAATCCATGCGAAACAACTGATTTGGCTTGAAATACTTGCGAATATAAACGATGTAGCTTCAAATGGAGGCGAAACAAACGAGTTAGCTTCAAATCCATGCGAAACACATGATTTAGTTTCAAATCAATGCGAAGTAGAAGGCTTAACTTCAAATCCATGCGAAACACATGATTTAGCTTCACATACTTGCGATAAAAATGATATAGCTTGAAATGCTGGCGAATCAAACAAGTTAGCTTCAAATCCATGCGAAACACATGATTTAGCTGTTAATCAATGCTATGTAGAATGTTTAGCTTCAAATCCATGCAACACACAAGATTTAGCTTCAAATCAATGCGATGTAAAAGGTTTAGCTTCAAATCCATGCGAATCAAATGATTTAGATTCGAATGCTTGTCATATACATGATATAGCCTCAAATGCAATCCGAACAAACGAGTTAGCTTCAAATCCATGCGAAAAACATGATTTAGCTTCAAATCCATCCGAAACAAGTGGTTTAGCTTCAAATACTTGAGATACACATGATTTAGCATCAACTGCATGCGAAACACATGATTTAGCATCATCTGCATGCGAAACACATGATTTAGCATCAAATCAATGCGATGTAGAAGGTTTAGCTTCAAATCCATGCGAAATAAATGATTTAGGTACAGTTACTTGCGATATAAGTGATATATCTTCACATGCAGGAGAAACAAACGAGTTAGATCCAAATCCATGCGAAACAAATGATTTAGCTTCAAATCAATGCGAAGTAGAAGGCGTAGCTTCAAATCCATGCGGAACAAATGATTTAGCTTCAAATACTTGCGATACAAGTGATATAGCTACAAGTGCAGACGAAAAAAACGAGTTAGCTTCAAATCCAAGCGAATGACATGATTTAGCTTCAAATCTATGCGATGTAGAAGGTTTAGCTTCAAACCAATGCGATATGGAAGGTTTAGCTCCAAATCCATGTTACACAAATGACTTAGCATCGGATACATGCGATATAAGTGAATTGGCTTCTAATGCAGACGAAACAAACGAGTTTGCTTCATATCCAAGCGAAACACATGATTTAGCTTCGAATCAATGCGATGTAGAAGGTTCAACTTCAAATACATGCGACACAAATGATTTGGGTTCAGATACTAGCGATATAAGTGGTATAGCTCCAAATGCAGGAGAAACAAACCAGTGAGCTCCGAATCCATGCGAAACAAATGATTTAGCTTCAAATCAATGCGATGTAGAAGGTTTAGCTTCAAATCCAAGCGAAACACATGAGTTAGCTGCAAATCAATGCGATGTAGAAGGTTTAGCTCCAAATCCATGCGAAACAAATGATTTAGCTTCAAATCAATGCGATGTAGAAGGTTTAGCTTCAAATCCATGCGACACAAATGAATCAGTTTCAAATATTTGCGATATGAATGATGTAGCTTTGAATACAAGCGAAACAAACGAGTTAGCTTCTAATAAATGCGATTTCATGATTTAGATTCAAATCAAAGCGAACTAGATGTCCTAGTTTCAAATCCATGCAAAACAAATGATTTAGCGCAGGAACTTGCGATATAAGTGATATAGCTTCAAGTGCAGGCGAAACAAACGAGTTAGCATCAAATCCATGCGAAACACATGATTTAGCTTCAAATCAATGCGAAGTAGAAGGCGTAGCTTCAAATCCATGCGGAACAAATGATTTAGCTTCAAATACTTGCGATATAAGTGATATAGATTCAACTGCAGGCGAATTAACGAGATAGCTTCAAATCCATGCGAAACAAATGATTTTTCTTCCAATACTTTCGATACAAGTGAAGTAGCTTCAAATGCAGGCGAAACAAACCAAGTATCTTCAATTCCATGCGAAACACGTGATTTAGCTTAAAATTCATGCGAAACAAATGATTTACCTTCAAATACTTGCGATATAAATGATATACCTTCAAATGCAGGCAAAACAAACGAGTTAGCTTCAAAAACATACGGAACACATGATTTAGCTGCAAATCAATGCGAAGCACATGGTTTAGCTTCATATTCTTGCGAAACAAGTGGTTTAGCTTCAGATACTTGTGATAAACATGATTTAGCTTCACCTGCATGCGAAACAAACGAGTTAGCTTCAAATCCATGCCAAACACATGATTTAGCTTCACATCAATGCGAAGTAGAAGGCGTAGCTTCAAATCTACGCGACACCAATGATTCAGCTTCAAAAACTTGCGATGTAATTAATAAAGCTTCAAATGCAGACGAAGCAAACGAATTAGCTTCAAATCCATGCGAAACATATGATTTAGCTTAAAATACTTGCGATGTAAATGAAATAGCTTCAAATGCAGGCAAAACAACCGAGATAGCTTCAAATCCAAGCGAAACACATGGTTTAGCTTCATATTATTGCGAAGCAAATGGTTTAGCTTCGTATGCTTGAGATAAACATGATTTAGCTTCAACCGCATGCGAAACAAACGAGTTAGCTTTAAAACCAAGCGAAACACATGATTTAGCTTCAAGTCGATGCGAAGTAGAAGGCTTAGCTTCATATCCATGCGAATCAAATGACTTAGCTTCAAATACTTTGGAATATAAGTGATACAGCTTTAAATGCATGCGAAACAAACGAGTTAGCACGAAATCCATGCGAAACACATGATTTAGTTTCAAATCAATGCGAAGTAGATGGCTTAACTTCAAATCCATGCGAAACAAATGATTTAGCTTCAAATACTTGCGACGTAAATGATATAGCTTCAAATGCAGGCGTAACAAACCAGGTAGCTTCAATTCCATGCGAAACACATGATTTAGCTTAAAATTCATACGAAACAAATGATTTATCTTCAAATACTTGCGATACAAGTGAACTAGCTTCAAATGCAGGCGAAACAAACCAGGTAGCTTCAATTCCATGCGAAACACATGATTTAGCTTAAAATTCATACGAAACAAATGATTTAGCTTCAAATACTTGCGATATAAACGATATACCTTCAAATGTAGGCAAAACAAACGAGTTAGCTTCAAATCCATGCGAAACACATGATTTAGCTTCAAATCAATGCGAAGCACATGGTTTAGCTTCATATGCTTTCGAAACAAGTGGTTTAGCTTCAGATACTTGTGATAAACATGATTTAGCTTCAACTGCATGCGAAACAGACGAGTTAGTTTAAAATCCATGAGAAACACACGATTTAGCTTCAAATCAATGCGAAGTAGAAGGCTTAGCTTCAAATCGATGTCATACGAATGATTCAGCTTCAAATACCTGCGATATAAGTGATATAGATTCAACTGCAGGCGAAACAAACGAGGTAGCTTCAAATCCATGCGAAACAAATGATATTTCTTCAAATACTTGCGAAACAAATGATTTAGCTACAAATACTTGCGTTATAAATGATATAACATCAAATGCAGACAAAACAAACGAGTTAGCTTCAGATCCATGCGGAACACAAGATTTAGCTTCAAATCAATGCGAAACACATGATTTAGATACAAATTCATGCGAAACACGTGGTTTAGCTTCATATTGTTGCGAAACAAATGGTTTAGATTCAGATACTTGTGATAAACATGATTTAGCTTCAAATGCAGGCGAAACAAACGAGTTAGTTTCATATCCATGCGAAACACATGATTTAGCCTCAAATCCAAGCGAAACACATGGTTTAGCTTCATGTTCTTGCGAAACAAATGGTTTAGCTTCATATACTTGTGATAAACATGATTTAGCTTCAACCGCATGCGAAACAAACGAGTTAGCTTCAAATCCAAGCGAAACACATGATTTAGTTCCAAATCAATTTGAAGTAGAAGGCTTAGCTTCAAATCCAAGCGAAACACATGATTTACCTTCAAATTAAAGCAATGTGGAAGGATTGTCCTCAAAGCCATGCGACACAAACAATTTAGCTTCAAATACATGCGATATAATTGATATAGCTTCAAATGCAGGCGAAACAAACGAGTTAGCTTCAAATCTGTGCGAAATACATGATTTAGCTTCAAATTCATGCGAAACACATGGTTTAGCTTCATATTCTTGCGAAACAAATGGTTTAGATTCAGATAATTGTGATAAACATGATTTAGCTTCAAATACAGGCGAAACAAATGAGTTGCCTTCAAATCCAAGCTAAACACCTGATTTACCTTCAAATTAATGCAAAGTAGAAGGCTTATCTTCAAAGCCATGCGACACAAATGATTTAGCTTCAAATACTTGCGATATAATTGATTTAGCTTCAAATGCAGGCGAAACAAACGAGTTAGCTTCAAATCCAGGCGAAACACATGGTTTAGCTTCATATTCTTCCGAAACAAATGGTTTAGCTTCATATACTTGCGATATAAATGATATACCTTCAAATGCAGGCAAAACAAACGAGTTAGCTTCAAAAACATACGGAACACATGATTTAGCTGCAAATCAATGCGAAGCACATGGTTTAGCTTCATATTCTTGCGAAACAAGTGGTTTAGCTTCAGATACTTGTGATAAACATGATTTAGCTTCACCTGCATGCGAAACAAACGAGTTAGCTTCAAATCCATGCCAAACACATGATTTAGCTTCACATCAATGCGAAGTAGAAGGCGTAGCTTCAAATCTACGCGACACCAATGATTCAGCTTCAAAAACTTGCGATGTAATTAATAAAGCTTCAAATGCAGACGAAGCAAACGAATTAGCTTCAAATCCATGCGAAACATATGATTTAGCTTAAAATACTTGCGATGTAAATGAAATAGCTTCAAATGCAGGCAAAACAACCGAGATAGCTTCAAATCCAAGCGAAACACATGGTTTAGCTTCATATTATTGCGAAGCAAATGGTTTAGCTTCGTATGCTTGAGATAAACATGATTTAGCTTCAACCGCATGCGAAACAAACGAGTTAGCTTTAAAACCAAGCGAAACACATGATTTAGCTTCAAGTCGATGCGAAGTAGAAGGCTTAGCTTCATATCCATGCGAATCAAATGACTTAGCTTCAAATACTTTGGAATATAAGTGATACAGCTTTAAATGCATGCGAAACAAACGAGTTAGCACGAAATCCATGCGAAACACATGATTTAGTTTCAAATCAATGCGAAGTAGATGGCTTAACTTCAAATCCATGCGAAACAAATGATTTAGCTTCAAATACTTGCGACGTAAATGATATAGCTTCAAATGCAGGCGTAACAAACCAGGTAGCTTCAATTCCATGCGAAACACATGATTTAGCTTAAAATTCATACGAAACAAATGATTTATCTTCAAATACTTGCGATACAAGTGAACTAGCTTCAAATGCAGGCGAAACAAACCAGGTAGCTTCAATTCCATGCGAAACACATGATTTAGCTTAAAATTCATACGAAACAAATGATTTAGCTTCAAATACTTGCGATATAAACGATATACCTTCAAATGTAGGCAAAACAAACGAGTTAGCTTCAAATCCATGCGAAACACATGATTTAGCTTCAAATCAATGCGAAGCACATGGTTTAGCTTCATATGCTTTCGAAACAAGTGGTTTAGCTTCAGATACTTGTGATAAACATGATTTAGCTTCAACTGCATGCGAAACAGACGAGTTAGTTTAAAATCCATGAGAAACACACGATTTAGCTTCAAATCAATGCGAAGTAGAAGGCTTAGCTTCAAATCGATGTCATACGAATGATTCAGCTTCAAATACCTGCGATATAAGTGATATAGATTCAACTGCAGGCGAAACAAACGAGGTAGCTTCAAATCCATGCGAAACAAATGATATTTCTTCAAATACTTGCGAAACAAATGATTTAGCTACAAATACTTGCGTTATAAATGATATAACATCAAATGCAGACAAAACAAACGAGTTAGCTTCAGATCCATGCGGAACACAAGATTTAGCTTCAAATCAATGCGAAACACATGATTTAGATACAAATTCATGCGAAACACGTGGTTTAGCTTCATATTGTTGCGAAACAAATGGTTTAGATTCAGATACTTGTGATAAACATGATTTAGCTTCAAATGCAGGCGAAACAAACGAGTTAGTTTCATATCCATGCGAAACACATGATTTAGCCTCAAATCCAAGCGAAACACATGGTTTAGCTTCATGTTCTTGCGAAACAAATGGTTTAGCTTCATATACTTGTGATAAACATGATTTAGCTTCAACCGCATGCGAAACAAACGAGTTAGCTTCAAATCCAAGCGAAACACATGATTTAGTTCCAAATCAATTTGAAGTAGAAGGCTTAGCTTCAAATCCAAGCGAAACACATGATTTACCTTCAAATTAAAGCAATGTGGAAGGATTGTCCTCAAAGCCATGCGACACAAACAATTTAGCTTCAAATACATGCGATATAATTGATATAGCTTCAAATGCAGGCGAAACAAACGAGTTAGCTTCAAATCTGTGCGAAATACATGATTTAGCTTCAAATTCATGCGAAACACATGGTTTAGCTTCATATTCTTGCGAAACAAATGGTTTAGATTCAGATAATTGTGATAAACATGATTTAGCTTCAAATACAGGCGAAACAAATGAGTTGCCTTCAAATCCAAGCTAAACACCTGATTTACCTTCAAATTAATGCAAAGTAGAAGGCTTATCTTCAAAGCCATGCGACACAAATGATTTAGCTTCAAATACTTGCGATATAATTGATTTAGCTTCAAATGCAGGCGAAACAAACGAGTTAGCTTCAAATCCAGGCGAAACACATGGTTTAGCTTCATATTCTTCCGAAACAAATGGTTTAGCTTCATATACTTGCGATATAAATGATATAGCTTCAAATGCAGGCGAAACAGACGAGTTAGCTTCAAATCCCAGCGAAACACATGGTTTAGTTTCAAATCAATGCGAAGTAGAAGGCTTAGCTTCACATACATGAGAAACAAATGATTAAGTTTCAGATAATTGCGATATAATTGATAAAGCTTTAAATGCAGGCGAAACAAACGAGTTAGATTCAAATCCAAGCAAAACAGATGATTTAGTTTCAAATCAATGCGAAGTAGAAGGCTTAGCTTCAAATCCAAGCGAAACACATGATTTACCTTCAAATTAATGCGAAGTAGAAGGCTTATCCTCAAAGCCATGCGACACAAATGATTCAGCTTCAAATACTTGCGATATAATTGATTTAGCTTCAAATGCAGGTGAAACAAACGAGTTAGCTTCAAATCCCAGCGAAACACATGGTTTAGTTTCAAATCAATGCGAAGTAGAAGGCTTAGCTTCACATACATGAGAAACAAATGATTTAGTTTCAGATAATTGCGATATAATTGATAAAGCTTCAAATGCGGGCGAAACAAACGAGTTAGATTCAAATCCAAGCAAAACAGATGATTTAGTTTCAAATCAATGCGAAGTAGAAGGCTTAGCTTCACATACATGAGAAACAAATGATTTAGTTTCAGATAATTGCGATATAATTGATAAAGCTTCAAATGCAGGCGAAACAAACGAGTTAGATTCAAATCCAAGCAAAACAGATGATTTAGTTTCAAATCAATGCGAAGTAGAAGGCTTAGCTTCAAATCCGTGCGACACAAATGATTTAGATTCAAATACTTGCGATAGAAGTGATATAGCTTCAATGCAGGCGAAACAAACGAGTTAGCTTCAAAGCCATGCGACACAAATGATTTAGCTTCAAATACTTGCGATATAATTGATACAGCATCAAATGCAGGCGAAACAAACGAGTTAGCTTCAAAGCCATGCAACACAAATGATTTAGCTTCATATACTTGCGATATAAATGATATAGCTTCAAATGCAGGCGAAACAAACGAGTTAGCTTCAAATCCAAGCGAAACACATGGTTTAGTTTCAAATCAATGCGAAGTAGGAGGCTTATCCTCAAAGCCATGCGACACAAATGATTTAGCTTCAAATACTTGCGATATAACTGATATAGATTCAAATGCAGGCGAAATAAACGAGTTAGCTTCAAATCTGTGCGAAACACATGATTTAGCTTCAAATCCATGCGAACCACATGATTTAGATTCAAATCAATGTGAAGTAGAAGGCTTAGCTTCAAATCCATGCGAAACACATGATTTAGTTTCAAATCAATACGAAGCAGAAGGCTTAGCTTCAAATCCATGCGAAACAAATGATTTAGTTTCACATACTTGCGATATAAATGATATAGCTTCAAATGCAGGCGAAACAAACGAGTTAGCTTCAAATCCAAGCGAAGCACGTGATTTACCTTCAAATTAATGCGAAGTAGAAGGCTTATCCTCAAAGCAATGCGACACAAATGATTTAGCTTCAAATACTTTCGATACAATTGATATAGCTTCAAATGCATGCGAAACAAACGAGTTAGCTTCAAATCCAAGCGAAACACATGATTTAGTTCCAAATCAATGCGAAGTAGAAGGCTTAGCTTCAAATCCAAGCGAAACACATGATTTACCTTCAAATTAATGCGAAGTAGAAGGCTTATCCTCAAAGCCATGCGACACAAATGATTCAGCTTCAAATACTTGCGATATAATTGATTTAGCTTCAAATGCCGGTGAAACAAACGAGTTAGCTTCAAATCCCAGCGAAACACATGGTTTAGTTTCAAATCAATGCGAAGTAGAAGGCTTAGCTTCACATACATGAGAAACAAATGATTTAGCTTCAGATAATTGCGATATAATTGATAAAGCTTCAAATGCAGGCGAAACAAACGAGTTAGATTCAAATCCAAGCAAAACAGATGATTTAGTTTCAAATCAATGCGAAGTAGAAGGCTTAGCTTCAAATCCGTGCGACACAAATGATTTAGATTCAAATACTTGCGATAGAAGTGATATAGCTTCAATGCAGGCGAAACAAACGAGTTAGCTTCAAAGCCATGCGACACAAATGATTTAGCTTCAAATACTTGCGATATAATTGATACAGCATCAAATGCAGGCGAAACAAACGAGTTAGCTTCAAATCCAAGCGAAACACATGATTTAGTGTCAAATCAATGCGAAGTAGAAGCCATAGCTTCAACTCCATGCGAAACAAATGATTTAGCTTCACAGACTTGCGATATAAATGATATAGCTTCAAATAAGGGCGAAACAAACGAGTTAGCTTCAAATCTGTGCGAAACACATGATTTAGCTTCAAATTCATGCGAAACACATGGTTCAGCTTCATATTCTTGCGAAACAAATGGTTTAGCTATATATATTTGCGATATAAATGATATAGCTTCAAATGCATGCGAAAGAAACGAGTTAGCTTCAAATCCAAGCGAAACACATGATTTAGTTCCAAATCAATGCGAAGTAGAAGGCTTAGCTTCAAATCCATGCGACACAAATGATTTAGCTTCAAATACTTGCGATAGAAGTGATATAGCTTCAATGCAGGCGAAACAAACGAGTTAACTTCAAAGCCATGCAACACAAATGATTTAGCTTCATATACTTGCGATATAAATGATATAGCTTCAAATGCAGGCGAAACAAACGAGTTAGCTTCAAAACCAAGCGAAACACATGATTTAGCTTCAAATCCATGCGAACCACATGATTTAGTTTCAAATCAATGTGAAGTAGAAGGCTTAGCTTCAAATCCATGCGAAACACATGATTTAGTTTCAAATCAATGCGAAGCAGAAGGCTTAGCTTCAAATCCATGCGAAACAAATGATTTAGTTTTACATACTTGCGATATAAATGATATAGCTTCAAATGCAGGCGAAACAAACGAGTTAGCTTCAAATCCAAGCGAAGCACGTGATTTACCTTCAAATTAATGCGAAGTAGAAGGCTTATCCACAAAGCCATGCGACACAAATGATTTAGCTTCAAATACTTGCGATACAATTGATATAGCTTCAAATGCAGGCGAAACAAACGAGTTAGCTTCAAATCCAAGCGAAGCACGTGATTTACCTTCAAATTAATGCGAAGTAGAAGGCTTATCCTCAAAGCCATGCGACACAAATGATTTAGCTTCAAATACTTGCGATACAATTGATATAGCTTCAAATGCATGCGAAACAAACGAGTTAGCTTCAAATCCAAGCGAAACACATGATTTAGTTCCAAATCAATGCGAAGTAGAAGGTTTAGCTTCAAATCCAAGCGAAACACATGATTTTCCTTCAAATTAATGCAAAGTGGAAGGCTTGTCCTCAAAGCCATGCGACACAAATGATTTAGCTTCAAATACTTGCGATATAATTGATATAGCATCAAGTGCAGGCGAAATAAACGAGTTAGCTTCAAATCTGTGCGAAACACATGATTTAGCTTCAAATCCATGCGAACCACATGATTTAGTTTCAAATCAATGTGAAGTAGAAGGCTTAGCTTCAAATCCATGCGAAACACATGATTTAGTTTCAAATCAATGCGAAGCAGAAGGCTTAGCTTCAAATCCATGCGAAACAAATGATTTAGCTTCAAATCAATCCGAAGTAGAAGGCTTAGCTTCAAAGCCATGCGACACAAATGATTTAGCTTCAAATACTTGCGATATAATTGATATAGCTTCAAACGCAGGCGAAACAATCGCGTTAAATTCAAATCCACGGGACACAAATGATTTAGCTTCAAATCAATGCGAAGTTGAAGGCTTAGCTTCAAATCATTGCGAAACAAATGGTTTAGCTTCAAATACTTGTGGTATACATGATTTGGCTTCAACTGCATGCGAAACGAACGAGTTAGCTTCAAATCCAAGCGTAACACATGATTTAGCTTCAAATCATTGAGAAGTAGGAGGCTTAGCTTCAAATCCAATCGAATCACAAGATTTAGCTTCAAATCAATGAGAAGTATAAAGCTTAGCTTAAAAACCATGCGAATCAAATGATTTAGCTTCAAATACTTGTGATATACATGATATAGCACCAAATGCAGGCGAAACAAACGAGTTTTCTTCAAATCCATGCGAAACACATGATTTAGCTGCAAATCAATGCGATGTAGAAGGTTTAGCTCAAAAGCCATGCGAAACACATGACTTAGCTTCAAATCCATGCGATACACATGATTTAGCTTCAAATCAATGCGAAGTAGAAAGCTTAGCTTCAAATACATGAGAAACAAATGGTTTAGCTTCATATTCTTGCGAAACATGTGGTTCAGCTTCAGATACTTGTGAAAAACATGATTTAGCTTCAACTGCATGCGAAACAAACGAGTTAGCTTGAAATCCATGCGAAACACATGATTTAGCTTCAAATCATTGCGAAGTAGACGGCTTAGCTTCATATCGATGCCAAACAAATGACTTAGCTTCAAATACTTGCGAATATAAGTGATACAGCTTCAAATGCATGCGAAACAAACGAGTTAGCATCAAATCCATGCGAAATACATGATTTAGCTAAAACTCAATGCGAAGTAGAAGGCGTAGATTCAAATCCACGCGACAAAAATGATTTAGCTTCAAATACTTGCGACGTAAATGATATAGCTTCAAATGCAGGCGAAACATACCAGGTAGCTTCAATTCCATGCGAAACACATGATTTAGCTTAAAATTCATACGAAACAAATGATCTAGCTTCAAATACTTGCGATATAAACGATATACATTCAAATGCAGGCAAAACAAACGAGTTAGCTTCAAATCCATGCGGAACACATGATTTAGCTTCAAATCCAAGCGAAACACATAGTTTAGCTTCATATACTTGCGAAACAAGTGGCTCAGCTTCAGATACTTGTGATAATCATGATTTAATTTCAACTGCATGCGAACCAATCGCGTTAGCTTCAAATCCAAGCGAAATACATGATGTAGTTTCAAATTAATGCGAAGTAGGAGGCTTAGCTTCAAATCAATGCGAAAGAAATGATTTAGCTTCAAATCCTTGCGATATAAATGATATACCTTCAAATGCAGGCAAAACAAACGAGTTATCTTCTAATCCAGGCGAAACTCATGATTTAGCTTCAAATCAATGCGCATTTGATGTCAGCTTCAAATTCATGCGAAACAAACGATTTATCTTCAGATACTGGCGATGTAAGTGATATAGGATCAAATGCGGGCGAAAAGAACGAGTTATCTTCAAATCCATGCGAAACACATTATATAGGTTCAAAACGAAAGATTTAGCTTCAAATACTTGCGATATAACTGATATAGATTCAACTGCAGGCGAAACAAACGAGATAGCTTCAAATCCATGCGAAACAAATGATTTTTCTTCCAATATTTTCGAAACAAGTGAAGTAGCTTCAAATGCAGGCGAAACAAACCAGGTAGCTTCAATTCCATGCGAAACACGTGATTTAGCTTATAATTTATGCGAAACAAATGATTTAGCTTCAAATACTTGCGATATAAATGATATACCTTCAAATGCAGGCAAAACAAACGAGTTAGCTTCAAATCCATGCGGAACACATGATTTAGCTGCAAATCAATGCGAAGCACATGGTTTAGCTTCATATTCTTGCGCAACAAGTGGTTTAGCTTCAGATACTTGTGATAAACATGATTTAGCTTCAACTGCATGCGAAACAAACGAGTTAGCTTCAAATCCATGCCAAACACACGATTTAGCTTCATATCAATGCGAAGTAGAAGGCGTAGCTTCAAATCCACGTGACACCAATAATTTAGCTTCAAATACTTGCGATGTAATTGATAAAGCTTCAAATGCAGGCGAAACAAACGAGTTAGCTTCAAATCCATGCGAAACATATGATTTAGTTTCAAATCAATGCGAAATAGAAGGCTTAGCTTCAAATCCCTGCGAAACAAATGATTTGGCTTCAAATACTTGCGATATAAATGATATAGCTTCAAATGCAGGCGAAACAAACGAGTTAGCTTCAAATCCATGCGAAGCACATGATTTAGCTGCATATCAATGCGAAGTAGAAAGCTAGGCTTCAAAACCATGCGAATCAAATGATTTAGCTTCAAATACTTGTGATATACATGATATAGCTTCAAATGCAGGCGAAACAAACGAGTTTACTTCGAATCCATGCGAAACAAACGAGTTAGCTTCAAATCCATGCTATACACATGATTTAGCTTCAAATCAATGCGAAGTAGAAGGCTTAGATTCAAATCCATGCGAAACAAATGATTTAGTTTCAGATATTTGCGATATAAGTGATATAGCTTCTAATGCAGGAGAAACAAACGAGTTAGCTTCATATTCATGCGAAACACATGATTTAACTGCAAATCAATGCGATGTAGAAGGTTTAGCTTCAAATACGTGAGAAACAAATGATTTAGCATCAGATACTTGCGATATAAGTGACATAGCTCCAAATGCAGGAGAAACAAACGAGTTGGCTACAAATCCATGCGAAACACAGGATTTAGCTGCAAATCAATGCGATGTAGAAGGTTTAGCTCAAAAGCCTTGCGAAACACATGACTTAGCTTCAAATCCATGCGATACACATGATTTAGCTTCAAATCAATGCGAAGTAGAAAGCTTAGCTTCAAATACATGAGAAACAAATGGTTTAGCTTCATATTCTTGCGAAACATGTGGTTCAGCTTCAGATACTTGTGAAAAACATGATTTAGCTTCAACTGCATGCGAAACAAACGAGTTAGCTTGAAATCCATGCGAAACACATGATTTAGCTTCAAATCATTGCGAAGTAGACGGCTTAGCTTCATATCGATGCCAAACAAATGACTTAGCTTCAAATACTTGCGAATATAAGTGATACAGCTTCAAATGCATGCGAAACAAACGAGTTAGCATCAAATCCATGCGAAATACATGATTTAGCTAAAACTCAATGCGAAGTAGAAGGCGTTGATTCAAATCCACGCGACAAAAATGATTTAGCTTCAAATACTTGCGATATAATTGATAAAGCTTCAAATGCAGGCGAAACAAACGAGTTAGCTTCAAATCCAAGCGAAAAACATGATTTACCTTCAAAATTAATGCAAAGTAGGAGGCTTATCTTCAAAGCCATGCGACACAAATGATTTAGCTTCAAATACTTGCGATATAAACGATATACTTTCAAATGTAGGCAAAACAAACGAGTTAGCTTCAAATCCATGCGGAACACATGATTTAGCTTCAAATCAATGCGAAGCACAGGGTTTAGCTTCATATGCTTGCGAAACAAGTGGCTTAGCTTCAGATACTTGTGATAAACATGATTTAGCTTCAACTGCATGCGAAACAAACGAGTTAGTTTAAAATCCAAGAGAATCACACGATTTAGCTTCAAATCAATGCGAAGTAGAAGACATAGCTTCAAATCGATGCCATACGAATGATTTAGCTTCAAATACCTGCGATAGAAGTAATATAGCTTCAAATGCAGGCGAAACAAACGAGTTAGCTTCAAGTCTATGCGAAAGACATGATTTAGCTTCAAATTCATGCGAAACACGTGGTTTAGCTTCATATTCTTGCGAAACAAATGGTTTAGATTCAGATACTTGTGATAAACATGATTTAGCTTCAAATGCAGGCGAAACAAACGAATTAGTTTCAAATCCATGCGAAACACATGATTTAGCTTCAAATCCAAGCGAAACACATGGTTTAACTTCATATTCTTGCGAAACAAATGGTTTAGCTTCATATACTTGTGATAAACATGATTTAGCTTCAACCGCCTGCGAAACAAACGAGTTAGCATTAAAACCAAGCGAGTCACATGATTTAGCTTCAAGTCAATGCGAAGTAGATGGCTTAGCTTCATATCCATGCGAAACAAATGACTTAGCTTCAAATACTTGCGAATATAAGTGATACAGCTTCAAATGCATGCGAAACAAACGAGTTACCATCAAATCCATGCGAAACACATGATTTAGCTAAAACTCAATGCAAAGTAGAAGGCGTAGCTTCAAATCCATGCGGAACAAATGATTTAGCTTCAAATACTTGCGATATAAGTGATATAGATTCAACTGCAGGCGAAACAAACGAGGTAGATTCAAATCCATGCGAAACAAATGATATTTCTTCAAATACTTGCGAAACAAATGATTTTTCTTCAAATACTTGCGATACAAGTGAACTAGCTTCAAATGCAGGCGAAACAAACCAGGTAGCTTCAATTCCATGCGAAACAAATGATTTAGCTTCAAATACTTGCGATATAAACGATGTACCTTCAAATGTAGGCAAACCAAACGAGTTAGCTTCAAATCCATGCGGAGCACATGATTTAGCTTCACATCAATGCGAAGCACATGGTTTAGCTTCATATGCTTGCGAAACAAGTGGTTTAGCTACAGATACTTGTGATAAACATGATTTAGCTTCAACTGCATGCGAAACAAACGAGTTAGTTTAAAATCCAAAAGAAACACACGATTTAGCTTCAAATCAATGCTAATTAGAAGGCTTAGCTTCAAATCGATGCCATACGAATGATTTAGCTTCAAATACCTGCGATAGAAGTGATTTAGCTTCAAATGCAGGCGAAACAAACGAGTTAGCTTCAAGTCTATGCGAAAGACATGATTTAGCGTCAAATTCATGCGAAACACGTGGTTTAGCTTCATATTCTTGCGAAACAAATGGTTTAGATTCAGATACTTGTGATAAACATGATTTAGCTTCAAATGCAGGCGAAACAAACCAGGTAGCTTCAATTCCATGCGAAACACATGATTTAGCTTAAAATTCATGCGAAACAGATTATTTAGCATCACATACTTGCGATATAAACGATATACCTTCAAATGCAGGCAAAACAAACGAGTTAGCTTCAAGTCCATGCGGAACACATGATTTAGCTTCAAATCAATGCGAAGCACATGGTTTAGCTTCATATGCTTGCGAAACAAGTGGTTTAGCTTCAGATACTTGTGATAAACATGATTTAGCTTCAACTGCATGCGAAACAAACGAGTTAGTTTAAAATCGAAGAGAAACACACGATTTAGTTTCAAATCAATGCGAAGTAGAAGGCTTAGCTTCAAATCGATGCCATACGAATGATTTAGCTTCAAATACCTGCGATAGAAGGGATATAGCTTCAAATGCAGGCGAAACAAACGAGTTAGCTTCAAGTCTATGCGAAAGACATGATTTAGCTTCAAATTCATGCGAAACTGATGATTTAGCTTCAAATCAATGCGAAGTAGAAGGCGTAGCTTCAAATACATGCGACACAAATGATTTAGCTTCAAATACTTGCAATATAGTTGATAAAGCTTCAAATGCAGGCGAAACAAACGAGTTAGCTTCAAATCCATGCTATACACATGATTTAGCTTCAAATCAATGCGAAGTAGAAGGCTTAGATTCAAATCCATGCGAAACAAATGATTTAGTTTCAGATATTTGCGATATAAGTGATATAGCTTCTAATGCAGGAGAAACAAACGAGTTAGCTTCATATTCATGCGAAACACATGATTTAACTGCAAATCAATGCGATGTAGAAGGTTTAGCTTCAAATACGTGAGAAACAAATGATTTAGCATCAGATACTTGCGATATAAGTGACATAGCTCCAAATGCAGGAGAAACAAACGAGTTGGCTACAAATCCATGCGAAACACAGGATTTAGCTGCAAATCAATGCGATGTAGAAGGTTTAGCTCAAAAGCCATGCGAAACACATGACTTAGCTTCAAATCCATGCGATACACATGATTTAGCTTCAAATCAATGCGAAGTAGAAAGCTTAGCTTCAAATACATGAGAAACAAATGGTTTAGCTTCATATTCTTGCGAAACATGTGGTTCAGCTTCAGATACTTGTGAAAAACATGATTTAGCTTCAACTGCATGCGAAACAAACGAGTTAGCTTGAAATCCATGCGAAACACATGATTTAGCTTCAAATCATTGCGAAGTAGACGGCTTAGCTTCATATCGATGCCAAACAAATGACTTAGCTTCAAATACTTGCGAATATAAGTGATACAGCTTCAAATGCATGCGAAACAAACGAGTTAGCATCAAATCCATGCGAAATACATGATTTAGCTAAAACTCAATGCGAAGTAGAAGGCGTTGATTCAAATCCACGCGACAAAAATGATTTAGCTTCAAATACTTGCGATATAATTGATAAAGCTTCAAATGCAGGCGAAACAAACGAGTTAGCTTCAAATCCAAGCGAAAAACATGATTTACCTTCAAAATTAATGCAAAGTAGGAGGCTTATCTTCAAAGCCATGCGACACAAATGATTTAGCTTCAAATACTTGCGATATAAACGATATACTTTCAAATGTAGGCAAAACAAACGAGTTAGCTTCAAATCCATGCGGAACACATGATTTAGCTTCAAATCAATGCGAAGCACAGGGTTTAGCTTCATATGCTTGCGAAACAAGTGGCTTAGCTTCAGATACTTGTGATAAACATGATTTAGCTTCAACTGCATGCGAAACAAACGAGTTAGTTTAAAATCCAAGAGAATCACACGATTTAGCTTCAAATCAATGCGAAGTAGAAGACATAGCTTCAAATCGATGCCATACGAATGATTTAGCTTCAAATACCTGCGATAGAAGTGATATAGCTTCAAATGCAGGCGAAACAAACGAGTTAGCTTCAAGTCTATGCGAAAGACATGATTTAGCTTCAAATTCATGCGAAACACGTGGTTTAGCTTCATATTCTTGCGAAACAAATGGTTTAGATTCAGATACTTGTGATAAACATGATTTAGCTTCAAATGCAGGCGAAACAAACGAATTAGTTTCAAATCCATGCGAAACACATGATTTAGCTTCAAATCCAAGCGAAACACATGGTTTAACTTCATATTCTTGCGAAACAAATGGTTTAGCTTCATATACTTGTGATAAACATGATTTAGCTTCAACCGCCTGCGAAACAAACGAGTTAGCATTAAAACCAAGCGAGTCACATGATTTAGCTTCAAGTCAATGCGAAGTAGATGGCTTAGCTTCATATCCATGCGAAACAAATGACTTAGCTTCAAATACTTGCGAATATAAGTGATACAGCTTCAAATGCATGCGAAACAAACGAGTTACCATCAAATCCATGCGAAACACATGATTTAGCTAAAACTCAATGCAAAGTAGAAGGCGTAGCTTCAAATCCATGCGGAACAAATGATTTAGCTTCAAATACTTGCGATATAAGTGATATAGATTCAACTGCAGGCGAAACAAACGAGGTAGATTCAAATCCATGCGAAACAAATGATATTTCTTCAAATACTTGCGAAACAAATGATTTTTCTTCAAATACTTGCGATACAAGTGAACTAGCTTCAAATGCAGGCGAAACAAACCAGGTAGCTTCAATTCCATGCGAAACAAATGATTTAGCTTCAAATACTTGCGATATAAACGATGTACCTTCAATGTAGGCAAACCAAACGAGTTAGCTTCAAATCCATGCGGAGCACATGATTTAGCTTCACATCAATGCGAAGCACATGGTTTAGCTTCATATGCTTGCGAAACAAGTGGTTTAGCTACAGATACTTGTGATAAACATGATTTAGCTTCAACTGCATGCGAAACAAACGAGTTAGTTTAAAATCGAAGAGAAACACACGATTTAGTTTCAAATCAATGCGAAGTAGAAGGCTTAGCTTCAAATCGATGCCATACGAATGATTTAGCTTCAAATACCTGCGATAGAAGGGATATAGCTTCAAATGCAGGCGAAACAAACGAGTTAGCTTCAAGTCTATGCGAAAGACATGATTTAGCTTCAAATTCATGCGAAACTGATGATTTAGCTTCAAATCAATGCGAAGTAGAAGGCGTAGCTTCAAATACATGCGACACAAATGATTTAGCTTCAAATACTTGCAATATAGTTGATAAAGCTTCAAATGCAGGCGAAACAAACGAGTTAGCATCAAATCCAAGCGAAACACATGATTTAGTTTCAAATCAATACGAAGTAGATGGCTTAACTTCAAATCCATGCGAAACAAATGATTTAGCTTCAAATACTTGCGACGTAAATGATATAGCTTCAAATGCAGGCGAAACATACCAGGTAGCTTCAATTCCATGCGAAACACATGATTTGCTTAAAATTCATACGAAACAAATGATCTAGCTTCAAATACTTGCGATATAAACGATATACCTTCAAATGCAGGCAAAACAAACGAGTTAGCTTCAAATCCATGCGGAACACATGATTTAGCTTCAAATCCAAGCGATACACATAGTTTAGCTTCATATACTTGCGAAACAAGTGGCTCAGCTTCAGATACTTGTGATAAACATGATTTAATTTCAACTGCATGCGAACCAATCGCGTTAGCTTCAAATCCAAGCGAAATACATGATGTAGTTTCAAATTAATGCGAAGTAGGAGGCTTAGCTTCAAATCAATGCGAAAGAAATGATTTAGCTTCAAATCCTTGCGATATAAATGATATACCTTCAAATGCAGGCAAAACAAACGAGTTATCTTCTAATCCAGGAGAAACTCATGATTTAGCTTCAAATCAATGCGCATTTGATGTCAGCTTCAAATTCATGCGAAACAAACGATTTATATTCAGATACTGGCGATGTAAGTGATATAGGATCAAATGCGGGGCGAAAAGAACGAGTTATCTTCAAATCCATGCGAAACACATTATATAGGTTCAAAACGAAAGATTTAGCTTCAAATACTTGCGAATGTAAGTGATATAGCTCCAAATGCAGGCGAATCAAACGAGTTAGCCTCAAATCCATGAGCAACACATGATTCATCTTCAAATCAATGCGAAGTAGAGGCTTAGCTTCAAAACCATGCGACATAAATGGTTTAGCTTCAAATATTTGTGATATACATGATTTAGCTGCAACTGCATGCGAAACAAACGAGTAAGATTCAACTCCAAGCGAAAAATGATTTAGTCATAAATCACTGCGAAGTAGAAGGCTTGGCATCAAATCCAAGCGAAACACATGATTTATGTTCAAATCAATGCGAAGCAGCAGGCTTAGCTTCAAATCCATGCGAAACACATGATTTAGCTTCATATCCATGAGAAACACATGGTTTAGCTTCATATTCTATGGAAACAGATGGTTTAGCTTCAGATACTTGTGAAAAACATGATTTAGCTTCAACTGCATGCGAAACAATCGCGTTAGCTTCAAATGCAAGGGAAACGCATGATTTAGCTTCAAATCAATGCGAAGTAGAAGCGTAGCTTCAAATCCATGCGACACAAATGATTTAGCTTCGAATACTTGCGATATAATTGATACAGCTTCAAATGCAGGCGAAACAAAACAGTTAGCTTCAAATCCAAGCGAAACACATGAATTTAGTTTCAAATCAATGCGAAGTAGAAAGCGTAGCTCCAAATCCGTGCGAAACAAATGATTTAGCTTCAAATTCATGCGAAACAGATGATTTAACTTCAAATAGTTGCGATATAAATGATATAACTTCAAATGCAGGCAAAACAAACGAGTTAGCTTCAAATCCATGCGGAACACATGATTTAGCATCAAATCAATGCGAAACACATGGTTTTGCTTCATATACTTGCGAAACAAGTGGTTTAGCTTCAGATACTTGTGTTAAACATGATTTAGCTTCAACTGCATGCGAAAGAAACGAGTAAGTTTAAAATCAAGAGAAACACACGATTTAGCTTCAAATCCAAGCGAAAAACATGATTTACCTTCAAATTAATGCAAAGTAGAAGGCTTATCTTCACAGCCATGCGACACAAATGATTTAGCTTCAAATACTTGCGATATAATTGATATAGCTTCAAATGCAGGCGAAACAAACCGAGTTAACTTTAAATCTATGCGAAACACATGATTTAGCTTCAAATTCATGTGAAACACATGGTTTAGCTTCATATTCTTGCGAAACAAACGGTTTAGATTCAGATACTTGTGATAAACATGATTTAGCTTCAACCGCATGCGAAACAAACGAGTTAACTTTAAAACCTAGCGAAACACATGATTTAGATTCAAATCAATGCCAAGTTGAAGGCTTAGCTTCATATCCATGCGAATCAAATGATTTAGCTTCAAATACTTGCGAATTTAAGTGATACAGCTTCAAATGCATGCGATACAAACGAGTTAGCATCAAATCCATGCGAAACTCATAATTTAGCTAAAAATCAATGCGAAGTAGAAGGCATAGCTTCAAAACCATGCGAAACAAATGGCTTAGCTTCAAATACTTGCGAATATAAGTGATACAGCTTCAAATGCATGCGAAACAAGCGAGTTAGCATCAAATCCATGCAAAACACATGATTTAGCTATAACGCAATGCAAAGTAGAAGGCGTAGCTTCAAATCCATGCGGAACAAATGATTTAGCTTAAAATACTTGCGATATAAGTGATATAGATTCAACTGCATGCGAAACAAACGAGTTAGTTTAAAATCCAAGAGAATCACACGATTTAGCTTCAAATCAATGCGAAGTAGAAGACTTAGCTTCAAATCGATGCCATACGAATGATTTAGCTTCAAATACCTGCGATAGAAGTGATATAGCTTCAAATGCAGGCGAAACAAACGAGTTAGCTTCAAGTCTATGCGAAAGACATGATTTAGCTTCAAATTCATGCGAAACACGTGGTTTAGCTTCATATTCTTGCGAAACAAATGGTTTAGATTCAGATACTTGTGATAAACATGATTTAGCTTCAAATGCAGGCGAAACAAACGAATTAGTTTCAAATCCATGCGAAACACATGATTTAGCTTCAAATCCAAGCGAAACACATGGTTTAACCTCATATTCTTGCGAAACAAATGGTTTAGCTTCATATACTTGTGATAAACATGATTTAGCTTCAACCGCTTGCGAAACAAACGAGTTAGCATTAAAACCAAGCGAGACACATGATTTAGCTTCAAGTCAATGCGAAGTAGATGGCTTAGCTTCATATCCATGCGAAACAAATGACTTAGCTTCAAATACTTGCGAATATAAGTGATACAGCTTCAAATGCATGCGAAACAAACGAGTTAGCATCAAATCCATGCGAAACACATGATTTAGCTAAAAGTCAATGCAAAGTAGAAGGCGTAGCTTCAAATCCATGCGGAACAAATGATTTAGCTTCAAATACTTGCGATATAAGTGATATAGATTCAACTGCAGGCGAAACAAACGAGGTAGATTCAAATCCATGCGAAACAAATTATATTTCTTCAAATACTTGCGAAACAAATGATTTTTCTTCAAATACTTGCGATACAAGTGAACTAGCTTCAAATGCAGGCGAAACAAACCAGGTAGCTTCAATTCCATGCGAAACACATGATTTAGCTTAAAATTCATGCGAAACAGATTATTTAGCTTCACATACTTGCGATTAAATGATATAGCTTCAAATGCAGGCGAAACAAACGAGTTAGCTTCAAATCCATACGAAACACATGATTTACCTTCAAATTAATGCAAAGTTGAAGGTTTATCTTCAAAGTTATGCGACACAAATGACAGCTTCAAATACTTGTTATATAATTGATATAACTTCAAATGCAAGCGAAACAGACGTGTTAGCTTCAAATCCAAGCGAAACACATGATTTAGTTTCAAATCAATGCGAAGTAGATGGCTTATCTTCAAATCCATGCGAAACAAATGATTTAGCTTCAAATACCTGCGATAGAAGCGATATAGCTTCAAATGCAGGCGAAACAAACGAGTTAGCTTCAAGTCTAAGCGAAAGACATGATTTAGCGTCAAATTCATGCGAAACACGTGGTGTAGCTTCATATTCTTGCGAAACAAATGGTTTAGATTCAGATACTTGGAATAACCATGATTTAGCTTCAAATGCAGGCGAAACAAACGAGTTAGTTTCAAATCCATGGGAAACACATGATTTAGATTCAAATCCAAGCGAAACACATGGTTTAGCTTCATATTCATGCGAAACAAACGAGTTAGCTTTAAAACCAAGCGAGACACATGATTTAGCTTCAAATAAATGCGAAGTAGATGGCTTAGCTTCATATCCATGCGAAACAAATGATTTTTTTCAAATACTTGCGATACATGTGAACTAGCTTCAAATGCAGGCGAAACAAACCAGGTAGTTCCAATTCCATGCGAAAGACATGATTTAGCTTAAATTTCTTGCGATGTAAACGGTATACCTTCAAATGTAGACAAAACAAACGAGTTAGCTTCAAATCCAGGCGGAACACATGATTTAGCTTCAATCAATGCGAAGCACATGGTTTAGCTTCATATGCTTGCGAAACAAGTGGCTTAGCTTCAGATTCTTGTGATAAACATGATTTAGCTTCAACTGCATGCGAAACAAACGAGTTAGTTTAAAATCCAAGAGAAACACACGATTTAGCTTCAAATCAATGCGAAGTAGAAGGCTTAGCTTCAAATCGATGCCACACGAATGATTTAGCTTCATATACCTGCGATAGAAGTGATATAGCTTCAAATGCAGGCGAAACAAACGAGTTAGCTTCAAGTCTATGCGAAAGACATGATTTAGCTTCAAATTCATGCGAAACACGTGGTTTAGCTTCATATTCTTGCGAAACAAATGGTTTAGATTCAGATACTTGTGATAAACATGATTTAGCTTCAAATGCAGACGAAACAAGCGAATTAGTTTCAAATCCATGCGACACACATGATTTAGCTTCAAATCCAAGCGAAACACATGGTTTAGCTTCATATTCTTGCGAAACAAATGGTTTAGCTTCATATACTTGCGATAAACATGATTTAGCTTCAACCGCCTGCGAAACAAACGAGTTAGCATTAAAACCAAGCGAGTCACATGATTTAGCTTCAAATCAATGCGAAGTAGATGGCTTAGCTTCATATCCATGCGAAACAAATGACTTAGCTTCAAATACTTACGAATATAAGTGATACAGCTTCAAATGCATGCGAAACAAACGAGTTAGCATCAAATCTATGCGAAACACATGATTTAGATCCAAAACAATGAGAAGTAGAAGGCTTAGCTTCGAATCCATGCGAATCAAATGATTGAGCTTCAATTACTTGCGATATAGTGATATAGATTCAACTGCAGGCGAAACAACAGAGGAAGCTTCAAACATGCGAACAAATGATATTTCTTCAAAGTAATTGCGAAACAAATGATTTAGCTTCAGATCCATGCGGAACACAAGATTTAGTTTCAATCAATGCGAAGCACATGGTTTAGCTTAATGCTGACTTGCGAAAACAAGTGGTTTAGCTTCAGATACTGTGATGAACATGATTTTAGCTTCAAGCTGCATGCGAAACAAACGAGTTAGTTAAAATCCAGAGCGAAAACACACGATTTAGCTTCAAAATCAATGCGAAGTAGAAGGCTTAGCTTCAAATCGATGCAATACGAATGATTTAGCTTCAAATACATCGATAGAAGTGATATAGCTTCAAATGCAGGCGAAACAAACGAGTTAGCTTCAAGTCTATGCGAAACACATGATTTAGCTTCAAATTCATGCGAAAACACGTGGTTTAGCTTTGTTACGTCTCCGACGTTTGATTAAGGACAATTACCATATAATTACTCGAATAAATATAAAATAAGTAATTGATATTCACCTTATCATCGTAAGAATTAAGATACACACTCAGTTACATACCCACCTTCATAAGACACTACAGAACTCTACGTTAACTACACTTCTTTAACGAACTTATGAACCCACCGAACTCTACTATATCACGACAATACTAAGCACGTCACCTCTTCCGAGAATACTCTACGTTAAACTACACTTCTTTACCAACCACATAGAACCCACCGTACTCCACATACCGATAACACTAAAGCCGCATGAACACTAATACTTAAGTAACAATTATAACATAACTCGTAACGTTAGTACTTAAGTAGCAATTATAAATTAACCCGTAGCGTAGCACTTAAGTAACATTAGAACTAATCTCGTGGCGTTAATAATTTAAGCAACATTTTACAACATAACTCGTCAGTAAGACATATTCTAAGTAAACCCACAATTGCGCGCGGTGAACTGGTGTGCGGACTGGTGTTACGTCAGTCCGCTGAACGTGCATCCCGCTCCGAAGCGCTCCGTTGCCATTGGAGACCCTCCCTCCACGACGACCGAGCCTACCAAGATGGCGGGCGGGATCGCAGCCTAGAAGGATCCATGCGGAACCGAGCAGAACAGTTCCGCATCCAACCTCTACGACTCGACTTCTCAGCTCCCAACCGGGGAGACCTTTCGGTTCCATCTCAAGTCACAGCTCTCTTCGATTATACGTTAGAAATTTTATTCGTAGGAAGTAAGAACGCGCTTTTGTACTTTATATTATAATAGAATATATCAAGATTTAGTTACAACTCAACTCAATTCATTATCCCAACGTCCACTACTAACATTAGGATTACCTCGGCTTCGCTTATCTTTATTACTTCGAACGTTAGCGTAGCACCTTCAGAAAGCGTGTGTACTGGACTTTCACCATAAGCCCTACACGCCACCGAAGCTGCGAATTTAACTTGGTCTTTCCCGAAAGCGTGTGTACTGGGCATTCACCGCATGTCCTGCACGCCACCGGAAAGAAACTGGACTCGCGTTATACTAGGTTATTCTATTGTGCATACATGCCGCATCAATCTGGACGCAGGGCCTATCTAAAGAAGCTTCTTCGTGAGTTCTCTCGAGTCCCGTGCGAGTCTAAAATAATTTATCGGTCGCGTATTGTGGAAATAGTTAGTCACATACCGCGAGTAGACCCGGAAACGCGCGAGGTTGTTTATACTGAGGAAATAAGCTTCGTTCAAGAATATCGCGCTCCGCGTCGAAGCCGTCCTGCATCCGGAGATCACTTCACCGAAACCCCGATCGAGCCACCAACCGCCAACGCCCAGGAAAATCTCGGACGACGCCGGGGCCTGCCAATAACCTCCCCTACACAAAATCAGGCCGAACACCGACCCAGGGGACGAGCGGAGGCAACGAGGTAAGTGCAGTGTAAGCATCCCTTATAGAGCCGAGTTGACGGGGTCGTGAGACCCTGTAATACGCGAACGGTACGCGTCGCGTGTACAAAACGGTGGTTCGAAATACGTCTTGTTTCCGCGGTCCGTAGAAAAGTTATATATATTTTTCGGAACGTCTACCGCGGGACGTAACAGCTTCATATTGTTGCGAAACAAATGGTTTAGATTCAGATACTTGTGATAAACATGATTTAGCTTCAAATGCAGGCGAAACAAACGAATTAGTTTCAAATCCATGCGAAACACATGATTTAGCTTCAAATCCAAGCGAAACACATGGTTTATCTTCATATTCTTGCGAAACAAATGGTTTAGCTTCATATACTTGCGATAAACATGATTTAGCTTCAACCGCCTGCGAAAACAAACGAGTTAGCATTAAAACCAAGCGAGACACATGATTTAGCTTCAAATCAATGCGAAGTAGATGGCTTAGCTTCAAATCGATGTCATACGAATGATTTAGCTTCAACTACCTGCGATAGAAGTGATATAGTTTCAAATGCAGGCGAAACAAACGAGTTAGCTTCAAGTCTATGGGAAAGACATGATTTAGCTTCAAATTCATGCGAAACACGTGGTTTAGCTTCATATTCTTGCGAAACAAATGGTTTAGATTCAGATACTTGTGATAAACATGATTTAGCTTCAAATGCAGGCGAAACAAACGAGTTAGTTTCAAATCCATGCGAAACACATGATTTAGCTTCAAATCCAAGCGAAACACATGGTTTAGCTCATATTCTTGCGAAACAAATGGTTTACCTTCATATACTTGTGATAAACATGATATAGCTTCACCGCATGCGAAACAAACGAGTTAGCATTAAAACCAAGCGAGACACGTGATTTAGCTTCAAATCAATGCGAAGTAGATGGCTTAGCTTCATATCCATGCGAAACAAATGATTTTTCATCAAATACTTGCGATACAAGTGAACTAGCTTCAACTGCATGCGAAACAAACGAGTTAGTATAAAATCAAGAGAAAACACACGATTTAGCTTCAAATCAATGCGAAGTAGAAGGCTTAGCTTCAAATCGATGTCATACGAATGATTTAGCTTCAACTACCTGCGATAGAAGTGATATAGTTTCAAATGCAGGCGAAACAAACGAGTTAGCTTCAAGTCTATGGGAAAGACATGATTTAGCTTCAAATTCATGCGAAACACGTGGTTTAGCTTCATATTCTTGCGAAACAAATGGTTTAGATTCAGATCTTGTGATAACATGATTTAGCTTTCAAATGCAGGCGAAACAAACGAGTTAGTTTCAAATACATGCGAGACACATGATTTAGCTAAAAGTCAATGGAAAGTAGAAGGCGTAGCTTCAAATCCATGCGGAACAAATGATTTAGCTTCAAATACTTGCGATATAAGTGATATAGATTCAACTGCAGGCGAAACAAACGCGGTAGCTTCAAATCCATGCGAAACAAATGATATTTCTTCAAATACTTGCGAAACAAATGATTTAGCTTCAAATACTTGCGTTATAAATGATATAACATCAAATGCAGGCAAACAAACGAGTTAGCTTCAGATCCATGCGGAACACAAGAATTAGCTTCAAATCAATGCGAAGCACATGATTTAGCTTCAAATGCAGGCGAAACAAACGAGTTAGTTTCAAATCCATGCGAAACACATGATTTAGCTTCAAATCCAAGCGAAACACATGATTTAGCTTAAAATCCATACGAAACAAATGATTTAGCTTCAAATACTTGCGATGTAAACGGTATACCTTCAAATGTAGGCAAAACAAACGAGTTAGCTTCAAATCCAGGCCGGAACACATGATTTAGCTTCAAATCAATGCGAAGCATCATGGTTTAGCTTCATATGCTTGCGAAACAAGTGGCTTAGCTTCAGATACTTGTGATAAACATGATTTAAATTCAACTGCATGCGAAACAAACGAGTTAGTTTAAAATCCAAGAGAAGCACACGATTTAGCTTCAAATCAATGCGAAGTAGAAGGCTTAGCTTCAAATCGATGCCATACGAATGATTTAGCTTTAAATACCTGCGATAGAAGTGATATAGCTTCAAATGCAGGCGAAACAAAGGAGTTAGCTTCAAGTCTATGCGAAAGACATGATTTAGCTTCAAATCCAAGCGAAACACATGGTTTAGCTTCATATTCTTGCGAAACAAATGGTTTAGCTTCATATACTTGCGATAAACATGATTTAGCTTCAACCGCCTGCGAAACAAACGAGTTAGCATTAAAACCAAGCGAGACACACATGATTTAGCTTCAAATCAATGCGAAGTAGATGGCTTAGCTTCATATCCATGCGAAACAAATGATTTAGCTTCAAATACTTGCGTTATAAATGATATAACATCAAATGCAGGCAAAACAAACGAGTTAGCTTCAGATCCATTCGGAACACAAGATTTAGCTTCAAAGCAATGCGAAGCACATGGTTTAGCTTCATATACTTGCGAAACAAGTGGTTTAGCTTCAATACTTGTGATAAACATGATTTAGCTTCAACTGCATGCGAAACAAACGAGTTAGTTTTATAATCCAAGCGAAACACACGATTTAGCTTCAAATCAATGCGAAGTAGAAGGCTTAGCTTCAAATCGATGCCATACGAATGATTTAGCTTCAAATACCTGCGATAGAAGTGATATAGCTTCAAATGCAGGCGAAACAAACGAGTTAGCTTCAAGTCTATGCGAAACACATGATTTAGCTTCAAATTCATGCGAAACACGTGGTTTAGCTTCATATGCTTGCGAAAACAAGTGGTTTAGCTTCAGATACTTGTGATAAACATGATTTAGCTTCAAATGCAGGCGAAACAAACGAAGTTAGTTTCAAATCCATGCGAAACACATGATTTAGCTTCAAATCCAAGCGAAACACATGGTTTAGCTCCATATTCTTGCGAAACAAATGGTTTACCTTCATATACTTGTGATAAACATGATATAGCTTCAACCGCATGCGAAACAAACGAGTTAGCATTAAAACCAAGCGAGACACGTGATTTAGCTTCAAATCAATGCGAAGTAGATGGCTTAGCTTCATATCCATGCGAAACAAATGATTTTTCATCAAATACTTGCGATACAAGTGAACTAGCTTCAACTGCATGCGAAACAAACGAGTTAGTATAAAATCCAAGAGAAACACACGATTTAGCTTCAAATCAATGCGAAGTAGAAGGCTTAGCTTCAAATCGATGTCATACGAATGATTTAGCTTCAACTACCTGCGATAGAAGTGATATAGTTTCAAATGCAGGCGAAACAAACGAGTTAGCTTCAAGTCTATGGGAGAGACATGATTTAGCTTCAAATTCATGCGAAACACGTGGTTTAGCTTCATATTCTTGCGAAACAAATGGTTTAGATTCAGATACTTGTGATAAACATGATTTAGCTTCAAATGCAGGCGAAACAAACGAGTTAGTTTCAAATCCATGCGAGACACATGATTTAGCTAAAAGTCAATGGAAAGTAGAAGGCGTAGCTTCAAATCCATGCGGAACAAATGATTTAGCTTCAAATACTTGCGATATAAGTGATATAGATTCAACTGCAGGCGAAACAAACGCGGTAGCTTCAAATCCATGCGAAACAAATGATATTTCTTCAAATACTTGCGAAACAAATGATTTAGCTTCAAATACTTGCGTTATAAATGATATAACATCAAATGCAGGCAAAACAAACGAGTTAGCTTCAGATCCATGCGGAACACAAGAATTAGCTTCAAATCAATGCGAAGCACATGATTTAGCTTCAAATGCAGGCGAAACAAACGAGTTAGTTTCAAATCCATGCGAAACACATGATTTAGCTTCAAATCCAAGCGAAACACATGATTTAGCTTAAAATCCATACGAAACAAATGATTTAGCTTCAAATACTTGCGATGTAAACGGTATACCTTCAAATGTAGGCAAAACAAACGAGTTAGCTTCAAATCCAGGCGGAACACATGATTTAGCTTCAAATCAATGCGAAGCACATGGTTTAGCTTCATATGCTTGCGAAACAAGTGGCTTAGCTTCAGATACTTGTGATAAACATGATTTAAATTCAACTGCATGCGAAACAAACGAGTTAGTTTAAAATCCAAGAGAAACACACGATTTAGCTTCAAATCAATGCGAAGTAGAAGGCTTAGCTTCAAATCGATGCCATACGAATGATTTAGCTTTAAATACCTGCGATAGAAGTGATATAGCTTCAAATGCAGGCGAAACAAAGGAGTTAGCTTCAAGTCTATGCGAAAGACATGATTTAGCTTCAAATCCAAGCGAAACACATGGTTTAGCTTCATATTCTTGCGAAACAAATGGTTTAGCTTCATATACTTGCGATAAACATGATTTAGCTTCAACCGCCTGCGAAACAAACGAGTTAGCATTAAAACCAAGCGAGACACATGATTTAGCTTCAAATCAATGCGAAGTAGATGGCTTAGCTTCATATCCATGCGAAACAAATGATTTAGCTTCAAATACTTGCGTTATAAATGATATAACATCAAATGCAGGCAAAACAAACGAGTTAGCTTCAGATCCATTCGGAACACAAGATTTAGCTTCAAATCAATGCGAAGCACATGGTTTAGCTTCATATACTTGCGAAACAAGTGGTTTAGCTTCAGATACTTGTGATAAACATGATTTAGCTTCAACTGCATGCGAAACAAACGAGTTAGTTTATAATCCAAGCGAAACACACGATTTAGCTTCAAATCAATGCGAAGTAGAAGGCTTAGCTTCAAATCGATGCTATACGAATGATTTAACTTCAAATATCTGCGATAGATGTGATATAGCTTCAAATGCAGGCGAAACAAACGAGTTAGCCTCAAGTCTATGCGAAATACATGATTTAGCTTCAAATTCATGCGAAACACGTGGTTTAGCTTCATATTGTTGCGAAACAAATGGTTTAGATTCAGATACTTGTGATAAACATGATTTAGCTTCAAATGCAGGCGAAACAAACGAGTTAGTTTCAAATCCATGCGAAACACATGATTTAGCTTCAAATCCTAGCAAGACACATGATTTAGCTTCAAATCTATGCGAAGGAGAAAGCTTAGCTTCAAATCAACGCGAAACAACTGATTTGGCTTCAAATACTTGCGAATATAAATGATGCAGCTTCAAAAGCAGGCGAAACAAACAAGTTAGCTTCAAATCCAAGCGAAACCCATGATTTAGTTTCAAATCAATGCGAAGTAGAAGGCTCAGCTTCAAATCCATGCGGAACTAATGATTTAGCTTCAAATACTTGCGATATAATTAATATAGCTTCAAATGCAGGCGAAACAAACGAGTTAGCTACAATTCCACGCGAAAGACATGATTTAGCTTCAAATCCCAAGCGAAACACATGGTTTAGCTTCATATACTTGCGATATAAATGATATAGCTTCAAATGCAGGCGAAACGAACGAGTTAGCTTCAAATCCATTAGTTAACAAATGACTTAGCTTCAAATCCTAGCAAGACACATGATTTAGCTTCAAATCTATGCGAAGGAGAAAGCTTAGCTTCAAATCAACGCGAAACAACTGATTTGGCTTCAAATACTTCCGAATATAAATGATGTAGCTTCAAATGCAGGCGAAACAAACGAGTTAGCTTCAAATCCAAGCGAAACACATGATTTAGTTTCAAATCAATGCGAAGTAGAAGGCTCAGCTTCGAATCCATGCGAAACAAATGATTTAGCTTCACATAGTTGCGATATAAATAATATAGCTTCAAATGCAGACGAAACAAACGAGTTAGCTTCCAATTCATGCGAAACAAATGGTTTATCTTCAAATACTTTTGATATTCATGATTTAGCTACAACTGCATGCGAAACAAACAAGTAAGTTTCAAATCCATGCGAAACGCATTATTTAGCTTCAAATCAATGCGAAGTAGAACACTTAGCTTCAAATCCATGCGGAACAAATGGGTTAGCTTCAGATACTTGTGATAAACATGATTTAGCTTCAACTGCATGCGAAACAATAGCGTTAGCTTCAAATCCAAGCGAAACACATGATTTAGTTTCAAATTAATGCGTAGTAGAAGGCTTAGCTTCAAATACTTGCGATATAAATGACATACCTTCAAATGCAGGCAAAACAAACGAGTTATCTTCTTATACATGCGTAACTCATGATTTAGCTTCAAATCAATGCGCATTTCATGTCAGCTTCAAATTCATGCGAAACAAATGATTTATCTTCAGATACTGGCGATGTAAGTGATATAGTTTCAAATGCAGGCAAAACAAGCGAGTTATCTACAAATGCATGCAAAACACATGATTTAGCTTCAAATCAATGCAAAGTAGAAGGCTTAGCTTCAAAGCCATGCGACACAAATGATTTAGCTTCAAATACTTGCGATATAATTGATATAGCTTCAAATGCAGGCGATACAAACGAGTTAGCTTCAAATCCAAGCGAAACACATGATTTAGTTTGAAATCAATGCGAAGTAGAAGACATAGCTTCAAATCCATTCGAAACAAATGATTTAGTTTCACATACTTGCGATATAAATGATATAGCTTCAAATGCAGGCGAAACAAACGAGTTAGCTTCAAATCCAAGCGAAACACATGGTTTAGTTTCAAATCAATGCGAAGTAGAAGGCTTAGCTTCACATACATGAGAAACAAATGATTTAGCTTCAGATAATTGCGATATAATTGATATAGCTTCAAATGCAGGCGAAACAAACGATTTAGCTTCAAATCTGTGCGAAACACATGATTTAGCTTCAAATTCAGGCGAAACACATGGTTTAGATTCATATTCTTGCGAAACAAATGGATTAGATTCAGATACTTGTGATAAACATGATTTAGTTTCAAATGCAGGCGAAACAAACGAGTTAGTTTCAAATCCATGCGAAACCCCTTGATTTAGTTTCAAATCCATGCGAAACACATGATTTAGTTTCAAATAAATGCGAAGTAGTAGGCATAGCTTCATATCCATGCGAAACAAATGAATTAGCTTCACATACTTGCGATATAAATGATATAGCTTCAAATGCAGGCGAAACAAACGATTTAGCTTCAAATCCAAGCGAGACACATGATTTACCTTCAAATTAATGCGAAGTAGAAGGCTTATCATCAAAGCCATGCGACACAAATGATTCAGCTTCAAATACTTGCCATATAATTGATATAGCTTCAAATGCAGGCGAAACAAACGAGTTAGCTTCAAATCCAAGCGAAACACATGGTTTAGCTTCATATTCTTGCGAAACAAATGGTTTAGCTTCATATACTTGCGATATAATTGATATAGCTTCAATTGCAGGCGAAACAAACGAGTTAGTTTCAAATCCAAGCGAAACACATGATTTAGTTCCAAATCAATGCAAAGTAGAAGGCTTAGCTTCAAATCCAAGCGAAAGACATGATTTACCTTCAAATTAATGCAAAGTGGAAGGCTTATCTTCAAAGCCATGCAACACAAATGATTTAGCTTCAAATACTTGCGATATAAATGATATAGCATCAAATGCAGGCGAAACAAACGAGTTAGCTACAAATCTGTGCGAAACACATGATTTACCTTCAAATTAATGCAAAGTAGATGGCTTATCTTCAAAGCCATGCGACACAAATGATTTAGCTTCAAATACTTGCGTTATAATTGATACAGCTTCAAATGCAGGAGAAACAAACGAGTTAGCTTCAAATCTGTGCGAAACACATGATTTAGCTTCAAATCCAAGCGAAACACACGATTTACCTTCAAATTAATGCGAAGTAGAAGGCTTATCCTCAAAGCCATGCGACACAAATGTTTGAGCTTCAAATACTTGCGATATAATTGATTTAGCTTCAAATGCAGGCGAAACAAACGAGTTAGATTCAAATCCATGCAAAACAGATGATTTAGTTTCAAATCAATGCGAAGTAGAAGCCTTAGCTTCAACTCCATGCGAAACAAATGATTTAGCTTCACAGACTTGCGATATAAATGATATAGCTTCAAATAAGGGCGAAACAAACGAGTTAGCTTCAAATCTGTGCGAAACACATGATTTAGCTTCAAATTCATGCGAAACACATGGTTTAGCTTCATATTCTTGCGAAACAAATGGTTTAGATTCAGATAATTGTGATAAACATGATTTAGCTTCAAATGCTGGCGAAACAAACGATTTACCTTCAAATCCAAGCGAAACACATGATTTACCTTCAAATTAATGCAAAGTAGATGGCTAATTTTCAAAGCCATGCGAAACAAATGATTTAGCTTCGAATACTTGCGACATAAGTGATATAGCTTCAAATGCAGGGGAAACAAACGAGTTATTTTCAAATCTATGCAAAACACATGATTTATCTTCAAATTCATGCGAAAAACATGGCTTAGCTTCATATTCTTGCGAAACAAATGGTTTAGGTTCAGATACTTGCGATGTAAGTGATATAGGTTCAAATGCAGGAGCAACTATCGAGTTAGCTCCAAATCCATGAGCTACAAATCAATGCGAAGTAGAAGGCTTAGCTTCAAATCCATGCGGAACTAATGATTTAGATTCAAATACTTGCGATATAAGTGATATAGAGTCAACTGCAGGCGAAACAAATGAGTTAGCTACAAATCCATGCAAAAACATGACTAACTTCAAATCAATGTGATATAGAAGGTCTAGCTCCAAATCCATGCGAAACACATAATTTAGCTGCAAATCAATGCGATGTGGAAGATTCTGCTTCAAATCCATGCGAAACAAATGATTTAGCATCAGATACTTGCGATATAAGTGATGTAGCTTCAAATGCAGTAGAAACAAACGAGTTAGCTTCAAATCCATGCAAAACACATGATTTAGCTTCAAATTCATGCGAAACACATGGTTTAGCTTCACATTCTTGCGAAACAAATGGTTTAGATTCAGATACTTGTGATAAACATGATTTAGCTTCAAATGCAGTCGAAACAATCGAGTTAGTTTCAAATCCATGCGAAACACAAGATTTAGCTTCGAATCCAAGCGACACACATGGTTTAGCTTCATATTCTTGCGAAACAAATGGTTTAGCTTCATATACTTGTGATAATCTTGATATAGCTTCAACCGCATGCGAAACAAACGAGTTAGCTTCAAATCCATGCGAAAAACATGATTTAAACTCAAATCAATGCGAAGTAGAAGGCTTAGCTTCAAATCAATGCGAAACAAATTTTTGAGATTCAGATACTTGTGATAAACATGATTTAGCTTCAAATGCAGGCGAAACAAACGAGTTAGTTTCAAATCCATGCGAAACACATGATTTAGCTTCAAATCCCAAGCGAAACACATGGTTTAGCTTCATATTTTTGCGAAACAAATGGTTTAGCTTCATATACTTGCGATATAAATGATATAGCTTCAAATGCAGAAGAAACAAACGAGTTAGCTTCAAATCCAAGCGAAACACATGATGTAGTTTCAAATCAATGCGAAGTAGAAGGCTCAGCTTCAAAGCCATGCGACACAAATGATTTAGCTTCAAATACTTGCGATATTATTGATATAGCTTCAAATGCAGGCGAAACAAACGAGTTAGCTTCAAATCCATGCGAAACACATGATTTAGCTTCGAACCAATGCGAAGTAGAAGGCGTAGCTTCAAATCCACGCGACAAATATGATTAAGCTTCAAATACTTGCGATATTATTGATAAAGCTTCAAATGCAGGCGAAACAAACGAGTTAGCTTCAAATCCATTAGTTAACAAATGTCTTAGCTTCAAATCCTAGCAAGACACATGATTTAGCTTCAAATCTATGCGAAGGAGAAAGCTTAGCTTCAAATCAACGCGAAACAACTGATTTGGCTTCAAATACTTGCGAGTATAAATGATGTAGCTTCAAAAGCAGGCGAAACAAACAAGTTAGCTTCAAATCCAAGCGAAACCCATGATTTAGTTTCAAATCAATGCGAAGTAGAAGGCTCAGATTCAAATCCATGCGGAACAAATGATTTAGCTTCAAATACTTGCGATATAATTAATATAGCTTCAAATGCAGGCGAAACAAACGAGTTAGCTTCAACTCCACGCGAAAGACATGATTTAGCTTCAAATCCCAAGCGAAACACATGGTTTAGCTTCATATTGTTGCGAAACAAATGGTTTAGCTTCATATACTTGCGATATAAATGATATAGCTGCAAATGCAGAAGAAACAAACGAGTTAGCTTCAAATCCAAGCGAAACACATGGTTTAGTTTCAAATCAATGCGAAGTAGAAGGCTTAGCTTCAAATCCATGCGAAACAAATGATTTAGCTTCAAATACTTGCAATATAATTAATATAGCTTCAAATGCAGGCGAAACAAACGAGTTAGCTTCAACTCCACGCGAAAGACATGATTTAGCTTCAAATCCCAAGCGAAACACATGGTTTAGTTTCAAATCAATGCGAAGTAGAAGGCTCAGCTTCAAATCCATGCGGAACAAATGATTTAGCTTCAAATACTTGCGATATAATTAATATAGCTTCAAATGCAGGCGAAACAAACGAGTTAGCTTCAACTCCACGCGAAAGACATGATTTAGCTTCAAATCCCAAGCGAAACACATGGTTTAGCTTCATATTGTTACGAAACAAATGGTTTAGCTTCATATACTTGCGATATAAATGATATAGCTGCAAATGCAGAAGAAACAAACGAGTTAGCTTCAAATCCAAGCGAAACACATGGTTTAGTTTCAAATCAATGCGAAGTAGAAGGCTTAGCTTCAAATCCATGCGAAACAAATGATTTAGCTTCAAATACTTGCAATATAATTAATATAGCTTCAAATGCAGGCGAAACAAACGAGTTAGCTTCAACTCCACGCGAAAGACATGATTTAGCTTCAAATCCCAAGCGAAACACATGGTTTAGTTTCAAATCAATGCGAAGTAGAAGGCTCAGCTTCAAATCCATGCGGAACAAATGATTTAGCTTCAAATACTTGCGATATAATTAATATAGCTTCAAATGCAGGCGAAACAAACGAGTTAGCTTCAACTCCACGCGAAAGACATGATTTAGCTTCAAATCCCAAGCGAAACACATGGTTTAGCTTCATATTGTTACGAAACAAATGGTTTAGCTTCATATACTTGCGATATAAATGATATAGCTGCAAATGCAGAAGAAACAAACGAGTTAGCTTCAAATCCAAGCGAAACACATGGTTTAGTTTCAAATCAATGCGAAGTAGAAGGCTTAGCTTCAAATCCATGCGAAACAAATGATTTAGCTTCACATACTTGCGATATAAGTGATATAGCTTCAAATGCAGGCGAAACAAACGAGTTAGCTTCAAATCCAATCGAAACACATGATTTAGTTTCAAATCAATGCGAAGTAGAAGGCTTAGCTTCAAATCAATGCGCAACATATGATTTAGCTTCAAATACTTGCGATAGAAATGTTATATCTTCAAATGCAGGCGAAACAAACGACAAAGCTTCAAATCCATGCGAAGAACATAATTCAGCTACAAATCAATGCGAAGTAAAAGGCTTAGCTTCAAATCCATGCGAAACACATGATTTAGCTACAAATCCATTCGTATCACATGTTTTAGCTTCAAATCAATGCGAAGCAGAAGGCTTAGCATTAAATCCACGCGACACAAATGATTTAGCTTCAAATACTTGCAATAGAAGTGATATAGCTTCAATGCAGACGAAACAAACGAGTTAGCTTCAAAGCCATGCGACACAAATGATTTAGCTTCAAATACTTGCGATATAATTGATACAGCATCAAATGCAGGCGAAACAAACGAGTTAGCTTCAAATCCAAGCGAAACACATGATTTAGTGTCAAATCAATGCGAAGTAGAAGCCTTAGCTTCAACTCCATGCGAAACAAATGATTTAGCTTCACAGACTTGCGATATAAATGATATAGCTTCAAATAAGGGCGAAACAAACGAGTTAGCTTCAAATCTGTGCGAAACACATGATTTAGTTCCAAATCAATGCGAAGTAGAAGGCTTAGCTTCAAATCCATGCAACACAAATGATTCAGATTCAAATACTTGCGATATAATTGATTTAGCTTCAAATGCAGGTGAAACAAACGAGTTAGCTTCAAATCCAGGCGAAACACATGGTTTAGCTTCATATTCTTCCGAAACAAATGGTTTAGCTTCATATACTTGCGATATAAATGATATAGCTTCAAATGCAGGCGAAACAGACGAGTTAGCTTCAAATCCAAGCGAAACACATGATTTAGTTCCAAATCAATGCGAAGTAGAAGGCTTAGCTTCAAATCCATGCGACACAAATGATTTAGCTTCAAATACTTGCGATAGAAGTGATATAGCTTCAATGCAGGCGAAACAAACGAGTTAACTTCAAAGCCATGGAACACAAATGATTTAGCTTCATATACTTGCGATATAAATGATATAGCTTCAAATGCAGGCGAAACAAACGAGTTAGCTTCAAATCCAAGCGAAGCACGTGATTTACCTTCAAATTAATGCCAAGTAGAAGGCTTATCCTCAAAGCCATGCGACACAAATGATTTAGCTTCAAATACTTGCGATACAATTGATATAGCTTCAAATGCATGCGAAACAAACGAGTTAGCTTCAAATCCAAGCGAAACACATGATTTAGTTCCAAATCAATGCGAAGTAGAAGGTTTAGCTTCAAATCCAAGCGAAACACATGATTTTCCTTCAAATTAATGCGAAGTAGAAAGCTTATTCTCAAAGCCATGCGACACAAATGATTTAGCTTCAAATACTTGCGATATAATTGATATAGCATCAAATGCAGGCGAAACAAACGAGTTAGCTTCAAATCTGTGCGAAACACATGATTTAGCTTCAAATCAATGCGAAGTAGGAGGCTTAGCTTCAAAGCCATGCGACACAAATGGTTTAGCTTCAAATACTTGCGATACAATTGATATAGCTTCAAATGCATGCGAAACAAACGAGTTAGCTTCAAATCCAAGCGAAACACATGATTTAGTTCCAAAGCAATGCGAAGTAGAAGGCTTAGCTTCAAATCCAAGCGAAACACATGATTTACCTTCAAATTAATGCGAAGTAGAAAGCTTATTCTCAAAGCCATGCGACACAAATGATTTAGCTTCAAATACTTGCGATATAATTGATATAGCATCAAATGCAGGCGAAACAAACGAGTTAGCTTCAAATCTGTGCGAAACACATGATTTAGCTTCAAATCAATGCGAAGTAGGAGGCTTAGCTTCAAAGCCATGCGACACAAATGGTTTAGCTTCAAATACTTGCGATACAATTGATATAGCTTCAAATGCATGCGAAACAAACGAGTTAGCTTCAAATCCAAGCGAAACACATGATTTAGTTCCAAAGCAATGCGAAGTAGAAGGCTTAGCTTCAAATCCAAGCGAAACACATGATTTACCTTCAAATTAATGCGAAGTAGAAGGCTTATCCTCAAAGCCATGCGACACAAATAATTCAGCTTCAAATACTTGCGATGTAATTGATTTAGCTTCAAATGCAAGCGAAACAAACGAGTTAGATTCAAATCCAAGCGAAACACATGATTTAGTTCCAAATCAATGCGAAGTAGAAGGCTTATCCTCAAAGCCATGCGACACAAATGATTCAGCTTCAAATACTTGCGATGTAATTGATTTAGCTTCAAATGCAAGCGAAACAAACGAGTTAGCTTCAAATCCAAGCGAAACACATGGTTTAGTTTCAAATCAATGCGAAGTAGGAGGCTTATCCTCAAAGCCATGCGAAACAAATGATTTAGCTTCATATACTTGCGATATAAATGATATAGCTTCAAATGCAGGCGAAACAAACGAGTTAGCTTCAAATCCAAGCGAAGCACGTGATTTACCTTCAAATTAATGCCAAGTAGAATGCTTATCCTCAAAGCCATGCGACACAAATGATTTAGCTTCAAATACTTGCGATACAATTGATATAGCTTCAAATGCATGCGAAACAAACGAGTTAGCTTCAAATCCAAGCGAAACACATGATTTAGTTCCAAATCAATGCGAAGTAGAAGGTTTAGCTTCAAATCCAAGCGAAACACATGATTTTCCTTCAAATTAATGCGAAGTAGAAGGCTTATTCTCAAAGCCATGCGACACAAATGATTTAGCTTCAAATACTTGCGATATAATTGATATAGCATCAAATGCAGGCGAAACAAACGAGTTAGCTTCAAATCTGTGCGAAACACATGATTTAGCTTCAAATCAATGCGAAGTAGGAGGCTTAGCTTCAAAGCCATGCGACACAAATGGTTTAGCTTCAAATACTTGCGATACAATTGATATAGCTTCAAATGCATGCGAAACAAACGAGTTAGCTTCAAATCCAAGCGAAACACATGATTTAGTTCCAAAGCAATGCGAAGTAGAAGGCTTAGCTTCAAATCCAAGCGAAACACATGATTTACCTTCAAATTAATGCGAAGTAGAAGGCTTATCCTCAAAGCCATGCGACACAAATAATTCAGCTTCAAATACTTGCGATGTAATTGATTTAGCTTCAAATGCAAGCGAAACAAACGAGTTAGATTCAAATCCAAGCGAAACACATGATTTAGTTCCAAATCAATGCGAAGTAGAAGGCTTATCCTCAAAGCCATGCGACACAAATGATTCAGCTTCAAATACTTGCGATGTAATTGATTTAGCTTCAAATGCAAGCGAAACAAACGAGTTAGCTTCAAATCCAAGCGAAACACATGGTTTAGTTTCAAATCAATGCGAAGTAGGAGGCTTATCCTCAAAGCCATGCGAAACAAATGATTTAGTTTCACATACTTGCGATATAAATGATATAGCTTCAAATGCAGGCGAAACAAACGAGTTAGCTTCAAATCCAAGCGAAACACATGGTTTAGTTTCAAATCAATGCGAAGTAGGAGGCTTATCCTCAAAGCCATGCGACACAAATGATTTAGCTTCAAATACTTGCGATATAACTGATATAGCTTCAAATGCAGGCGAAATAAACGAGTTAGCTTCAAATCTGTGCGAAACACATGATTTAGCTTCAAATCCATGCGAACCACATGATTTAGATTCAAATCAATGTGAAGTAGAAGGCTTAGCTTCAAATCCATGCGAAACACATGATTTAGTTTCAAATCAATGCGAAGCAGAAGGCTTAGCTTCAAATCCATGCGAAACAAATGATTTAGCTTCAAATACTTGCGATATAATTGATATAGCATCAAATGCAGGCGAAACAAACGAGTTAGCTTCAAATCCAAGCGAAACACATGATTTAGTTCCAAATCAATGCGAAGTAGAACGCTTAGCTTCAAATCCAAGCGAAACACATGATTTACCTTCAAATTAATGCGAAGTAGAAGGCTTATCCTCAAAGCCATGCGACACAAATGATTCAGCTTCAAATACTTGCGATGTAATTGATTTAGCTTCAAATGCAAGCGAAACAAACGAGTTAGATTCAAATCCAAGCGAAACACATGATTTAGTTCCATATCAATGCGAAGTAGAAGGCTTATCCTCAAAGCCATGCGACACAAATGATTCAGCTTCAAATACTTGCGATGTAATTGATTTAGCTTCAAATGCAAGCGAAACAAACGAGTTAGCTTCAAATCCAAGCGAAACACATGATTTAGTTTCAAATCAATGCGAAGTAGTAGGCATAGCTTCATATCCATGCGAAACAAGTGATTTAGCTCCACATACTTGCGATATAAATGATATAGCTTCAAATGCGGGCGAAAAAAACGAGTTAGCTACAAATCCAAGCGAGACACATGATTTAGCTTCAAATCCATGCGAACCACATGATTTAGTTTCATATCAATGTGAAGTAGAAGGCTTAGCTTCAAATCCACGCGAAACACATGATTTAGTTTCAAATCAATGCGAAGCAGAAGGCTTAGCTTCAAATCCATGCGACACAAATGATTTAGCTTCAAATACTTGCGATAGAAGTGATATAGCTTTAATGCAGGCGAAACAAACGAGTTAGCTTCAAAGCCATGCGACACAAATGATTTAGCTTCAAATACTTGCGATATAATTGATATGGCTCCAAATGCAGGCGAAACAATCGAGTTAGCTTCAAATCTGTGCAAAACACATGATTTAGCTTCAAATTCATGCGAAACACATGGTTTAGCTTCATATTCTTGCGAAACAAATGGTTTAGATTCAGATACTTGTGATAAACATGATTTAGCTTCAAATGCAGGCGAAACAAACGAGTTAGTTTCAAATCCATGCGAAAACCCTTGATTTAGCTTCAAATCCATGCGAAACACATGATTTAGTTTCAAATCAATGCGAAGTAGTAGGCGTAGCTTCATATCCATGCGAAACAAATGATTTAGCTCCACATACTTGCGATATAATTGATAAAGCTTCAAATGCAGGCGAAACAAACGATTTAGCTTCAAATCCAAGCGAAACACATGATTTAGCTTCAAATTCATGCGAAATGAACAATTTAGCTTCAGATTCATGCGAAATACTCGAATTAGATTTAAATACACACGAAACATACGATTTAACTTCAATATCATACGATACACACGATTTCGCTTCAAATTCGAGCGTAACAGCGATTTTAAACAAACGATTTAGTTTCAAATTCATGCGAAATGAACAATTTAGCTTCAGATTCATTCGAAATACACGAATTAGTTTTAAATATACGCGAAACATACTATTCAACTTCAATATCAAGCGAAACACACGATATCCCTACAAATTCGTGCGAAATAGCGATTTTTAACAAACGATTTAGCTTCAAATTCATGCGAAATGAACAATTTAGCTTCAGATTCATTCGAAATACACGAATTAGCTTCAAATCCACGCGAGACAAACGATTTAACGTCAATATCATGCGAAATACACGATTTCGACTCAAATTCTTGCGAAATAGCGATTTCAGACGAACGATTTAGCTTCAAATTCATGCGAAATGAACAATTTAGCTTCAGATTTATGCGAAATACACGAATTAGTTTTAAATGCACGTGAAACATACGATTTAACTTCAATATCATGCGAAACACACTATTCCGCTACAAATTCGTGCGAAATAACGATTTCAAACGAACGATTTAGCTTCAAATTCATGCGAAATGAACAATTTAGCTTCAGGTACATTCGAAATACACGAATTAGTTTTAAATATACGCGAAACATACTATTCAACTTCAATATCATGCGAAACACACGATATCCCTACAAATACGTGCGAAATAGCGATTTTAAACAAACGATTTAGTTTCAAATTCATGCGAAATGAACAATTTAGCTTCAGATTCATTCGAAATAAACGAATTAGCTTCGAATTCACGCGAGACAAACGATTTAACGTCAATATCATGCGAAATACACGATTTCGCTACAAATTCTTGCGAAATAGCGATTTTTAACAAACGATTTAGCTTCAAATTCATGCGAAATGAACAATTTAGCTTCAGATTCATGCGAAATACACGAATTAGCTTCGAATCCACGCGAGACAAACGATTTAACGTCAATATCATGCGAAATACACGATTTCGCTACAAATTCTTGCGAAATAGCGATTTTTAACAAACGATTTAGTTTCAAATTCATGCGAAATGAACAATTTAGCTTCAGATTCATTCGAAATACACGAATTAGTTTTAAATATACGCGAAACATACTATTCAACTTCAATATCAAGCGAAACACACGATATCCCTACAAATTCGTGCGAAATAGCGATTTTTAACAAACGATTTAGCTTCAAATTCATGCGAAATGAACAATTTAGCTTCAGATTCATTCGAAATACACGAATTAGCTTCAAATCCACGCGAGACAAACGATTTAACGTCAATATCATGCGAAATACACGATTTCGACTCAAATTCTTGCGAAATAGCGATTTCAGACGAACGATTTAGCTTCAAATTCATGCGAAATGAACAATTTAGCTTCAGATTTATGCGAAATACACGAATTAGTTTTAAATGCACGTGAAACATACGATTTAACTTCAATATCATGCGAAACACACTATTCCGCTACAAATTCGTGCGAAATAACGATTTCAAACGAACGATTTAGCTTCAAATTCATGCGAAATGAACAATTTAGCTTCAGGTACATTCGAAATACACGAATTAGTTTTAAATATACGCGAAACATACTATTCAACTTCAATATCATGCGAAACACACGATATCCCTACAAATACGTGCGAAATAGCGATTTTAAACAAACGATTTAGTTTCAAATTCATGCGAAATGAACAATTTAGCTTCAGATTCATTCGAAATAAACGAATTAGCTTCGAATTCACGCGAGACAAACGATTTAACGTCAATATCATGCGAAATACACGATTTCGCTACAAATTCTTGCGAAATAGCGATTTTTAACAAACGATTTAGCTTCAAATTCATGCGAAATGAACAATTTAGCTTCAGATTCATGCGAAATACACGAATTAGCTTCGAATCCACGCGAGACAAACGATTTAACGTCAATATCATGCGAAATACACGATTTCGCTACAAATTCTTGCGAAATAGCGATTTTTAACAAACGATTTAGTTTCAAATTCATGCGAAATGAACAATTTAGCTTCAGATTCATTCGAAATACACGAATTAGTTTTAAATATACGCGAAACATACTATTCAACTTCAATATCAAGCGAAACACACGATATCCCTACAAATTCGTGCGAAATAGCGATTTTTAACAAACGATTTAGCTTCAAATTCATGCGAAATGAACAATTTAGCTTCAGATTCATTGGAAATATACGAATTAGCTTCAAATCCACGCGAGACAAACGATTTAACGTCAATATCATGCGAAATACACGATTTCGACTCAAATTCTTGCGAAATAGCGATTTCAGACGAACGATTTAGCTTCAAATTCATGCGAAATGAACAATTTAGCTTCAGATTCATGCGAAATACACGAATTAGTTTTAAATGCACGCGAAACATACGATTTAACTTCAATATCATGCGAAACACACTATTCGGCTACAAATTCGTGCGAAATAACGATTTCAAACGAACGATTTAGCTTCAAATTCATGCGAAATGAACAATTTAGCTTCAGGTACATTCGAAATACACGAATTAGTTTTAAATATACGCGAAACATACTATTCAACTTCAATATCATGCGAAACACACGATATCCCTACAAATACGTGCGAAATAGCGATTTTAAACAAACGATTTAGTTTCAAATTCATGCGAAATGAACAATTTAGCTCCAGATTCATTCGAAATAAACGAATTAGCTTCGAATTCACGCGATACAAACGATTTAACGTCAATATCATGCGAAATACACGATTTCGCTACAAATTCTTGCGAAATACCGATTTTTAACAAACGATTTAGCTTCAAATTCATGCGAAATGAACAATTTAGCTTCAGATTCATGCGAAATACACGAATTAGCTTCGAATCCACGCGAGACAAACGATTTAACGTCAATATCATGCGAAATACACGATTTCGCTTCAAATTCGTGCGAAATAGCGATTTTTAACAAACGATTTAGCTTCAAATTCATGCGAAATGAACAATTTAGCTTCAGATTCATTCGAAATACACGAATTAGCTTCAAATCCACGCGAGACAAACGATTTAACGTCAATATCATGCGAAACACACTATTCCGCTACAAATTCTTGCGAAATAGCGATTTTAAACGAACGATTTAGCTTCAAATTCATGCGAAATGAACAATTTAGCTTCAGGTACATTCGAAATACACGAATTAGTTTTAAATATACGCGAAACATACTATTCAACTTCGATATCATGCGAAACACACGATATCCCTACAAATTCGTGCGAAATAGCGATTTTTAACAAACGATTTAGCTTCAAATTCATGCGAAATGAACAATTTAGCTTCAGATTCATTCGAAATACACGAATTAGCTTCGAATCCACGCGAGACAAACGATTTAACGTCAATATCATGCGAAATACACGATTTCGACTCAAATACGTGCGAAATAGAGATTTTAAACAAACGATTTAGTTTCAAATTCATGCGAAATGAACAATTTAGCTTCAGATTCATTCGAAATACACGAATTAGCTTCGAATCCACGCGAGACAAACGATTTAACGTCAATATCATGCGAAATACACGATTTCGACTCAAATACGTGCGAAATAGAGATTTTAAACAAACGATTTAGTTTCAAATTCATGCGAAATGAACAATTTAGCTTCAGATTCATTCGAAATACACGAATTAGCTTCAAATCCACGCGAGACAAACGATTTAGCGTCAATATCATGCGAAACACACGATATCCCTACAAATTCGTGCGAAATAGCGATTTTTAACAAACGATTTTGCTTCTAATTCATGCGGAATGAACAATTTAGCTTCAGATTCATTCGAAATACACGAATTAGCTTCAAATCCACGCGAAACATACGATTTAACTTCAATATCATGCGAAACACACTATTCCGCTACAAATTCTTGCGAAATAGCGATTTTAAACGAACGATTTAGCTTCAAATTCATGCGAAATGAACAATTTAGCTTCAGGTACATTCGAAATACACGAATTAGTTTTAAATATACGCGAAACATACTATTCAACTTCGATATCATGCGAAACACACGATATCCCTACAAATTCGTGCGAAATAGCGATTTTTAACGAACGATTTAGCTTCAAATTCAAGCGAAATGCACAATTTAGCTTTAGATTCATTCGAAATACACGAATTAGCTTCGAATCCACGCGAGAAAAACGATTTAACGTCAATAACATGCGAAACACACGATTTTGCTACAAATTCTTGCGAAATAGCGATTTTAAACAAACGATTTAGTTTCAAATTCATGCGATATGAACAATTTAGCTTCAGATTCATTCGAAATACACGAATTAGATTCAAATGCACGCGAAACATACGATTTAACTTCAATATCATGCGAAACACACGATTTCGCTTCAAATTCGTGCGAAATAACTATTTCAAACGAACGATTTAGATTCAAATTCATGCGAAATGAACAATTTAGCTTCAGGTACATTCGAATACACGAATTAGCTTCGAATTCACGCGAGACAAACGATTTAACGTCAATATCATGTGAAATACACGATTTCGCTACAAATTCGTGCAAAATAGCGATTTTAAACAAACGGTTTAGCTTCAAATTCATGCGAAATGAACAATTTAGCTCCAGATACATTCGAAATACACGAATTAGCTTCGAATTCACGCGAGACAAACGATTTCACGTCAATATCATGCGAAATACATGATTTCGCTACAAATTCGTGCAAAATAGCGATTTTAAACAAACGATTTAGCTTCAAATTCATGCGAAATGAACAATTTAGCTTCAGGTTCATTCGTAATACACGAATTAGCTTCAAATCCACGCGAGACAAACGATTTAGCGTCAATATTATGCGAAACACACGATCTCGCTACAAATTCTTGTGAAATAGCGATTTTAAACAAACGATTTAGCTTCAAATTCATGCGAAATGAAAAATTTAGCTTCAGGTACATTCGAAATACACGAATTAGCTTCGAATCCACGCGAGACAAACGATTTAAAGTCAATATCATGCGAAATACACCGATTTCGACTCAAAATTCGTGCGAAATAGTAATTTTAAACAAACGATTTAGCTTCAAACTCAAGCGAAATGAACAATTTAGCTTCAGGTTCATTCGAAATACACGAATTAGCTTCAAATCCCCGCGAGACAAACGATTTAGCGTCAATATCATGCGAAACAACACGATTTCGCTACTAATTCTTGCGAAATAGCGATTTTAAACGAACGATTTAGCTTCAAATTCATGCGAAAGGAACAGTTTAGCTTCAGATTCATGCGAAATACACGAATTAGGTTTTAAATACACGCGAAACATACGATTTAACTTCAATATCATGCGAAACACACGATTTCGCTTCAAATTCGTGCGAAATAGCGATTTTTAACAAACGATTTAGCTTCAAATTCATGCGAAATGAACAATATTAGCTTCAGATTCATTCGAAATAAACGAATTAGCTTCGAATTCACGCGAGACAAACGATTAAACGTCAATATCATGCGAAATACACGATTTCTCTACAAATTCTTGCGAAATAGCGATTTTAACAAACGATTTAGCTTCAAATTCATGCGAAATGAACAATTTAGCTTCAGGTTCATTCGAAATACACGAATTAGCTTCAAATCCACGCGAGACAAACGATTTAGCGTCAATATCATGCGAAACACACGATTTCGCTACAATTCTTGCGAAATAGCGATTTTAAACGAACGATTTAGCTTCACATTCATGCGAAATGAACAATTTAGCTTCAGATTCATGCGAAATACACGAATTAGTTTTAAATACACGCGAAACATACGATTTAACTTCAATATCATGCGAAACACACGATTTCGATTCAAATTCGTGGGAAATAATGATTTCAAACGAACGATTTAGCTTCAAATTCAAGCGCAATGAACAATTTAGCTTTAGGTTCATTCGAAATACACGAATTAGATTCAAATGCACGCGAAACATACGATTTAAGCTTCAATACCATGCGAAACACACGATTTCGCTTCAAATTCGTGCGAAATAACTATTTCAAACGAACGATTTAGCTTCAAATTCATGCGAAATGAACAATTTAACTTCAGGTACATTCGAAATACCCGAATTAGTTTTAAATATACGCGAAACATACTATTCAACTTCAATATCATGCGAAACACACGATATCCCTACAAATTCGTGCGAAATAGCGATTTTTAACAAACGATTTACCTTCAAATTCATGCGAAATGAACAATTAGCTTCAGATTCATTCGAAATAAACGAATTAGCTTCGAATCCACGCGAGACAAACGATTTAAAGTCAATATCATGCGAAACACACGATTTCGCTTCAAATTCGTGCGAAATAGCGATTTCAAACGAACGATTTAGCTTCAAATTCATGCGAAATGAAACAATTTAGCTTCAGGTTCATTCGAAATGCACGAATTAGCTTCGAATTCACGCGAGAAAAACGATTTAACGTCAATATCATGCGAAACACACGATTTTGCTACAAATTCTTGCGAAATAGCGATTTTAAACAAACGATTTAGTTTCAAATTCATGCGATATGAACAATTTAGCTTTAGATTCATTCGAAATACACGAATTAGCTTCTAATCCACGCGAGACAAACGATTTCACGTCAATATCATGCGAAACACACGATTTTGCTACAAATTCTTGCGAAATAGCGATTTTAAACAAACGATTTAGTTTCAAATTCATGCGATATGAACAATTTAGCTTTAGATTCATTCGAAATACACGAATTAGCTTCTAATCCACGCGAGACAAACGATTTCACGTCAATATCATGCGAATACCACGATTTTCGCTACAAATTCTTGCGAAATAGCGATTTTAAACAAAACGATTTAGTTTCAAATTCATGCGATATGAACAATTTAGCTTCAGATTCATTCGAAATAAACGAATTAGCTTCGAATCCACGCGAGAAAAAACGATTTAACGTCAATAACATGCGAAACACACGATTTTGCTACAAATTCTTGCGAAATAGCGATTTTAAACAAACGATTTAGTTTCAAATTCATGCGATATGAACAATTTAGCTTCAGATTCATTCGAAATAAACGAATTAGCTTCGAATCCACGCGAGACAAACGATTTAAAGTCAATATCATGCGAAATACACGATTTCGACTCAAATGCGTGCGAAATAGAGATTTTAAACAAACGATTTAGTTTCAAATTCATGCGAAATGAACAATTTAGCTTCAGATTCATTCGAAATACGCGAATTAGCTTCGAATTCCCGCGAGACAAACGATTTAGCGGTCAATATCATGCGAAACACACGATTTTCGCTACAAATTCTTGCGAAATAGCGATTTTAAACGAACGATTTAGCTTCACTTTCATGCGAAATAAACAATTTAGCTTCAGATTCATGCGAAATACACGAATTAGTTTTAAATACACGCGAAACATACGATTTAACTTCAATATCATGCGAAGCACACGATTTCGCTTCAAATTCGTGCGAAATAATGATTTCAAACGAACGATTTAGCTTCAAATTCAAGCGAAATGAACAATTTAGCTTTAGATTCATTCGAAATACACGAATTAGCTACAAATCTACGCGAGACAAACGATTTAGCGTCAATATCATGCGAAACACACAATTTCGCTACAAAAACTTGTGAAATAGTGATTTTAAACAAACGATTTAGCTTCAAATTCATGCGAAATGAACAATTTAGCTTCAGGTTCATTCGTAATACACGAATTAGCTTCGAATCCACGCGAGAAAAACGATTTAACGTCAATATCATGCGAAACACACGATTTTGCTACAAATTCTTGCGAAATAGCGATTTTAAACAAACGATTTAGTTTCAAATTCATGCGATATGAACAATTTAGCTTCAGATTCAGTCGAAATACACGAATTAGATTCAAATGCACGCGAAACATACGATTTAACTTCAATATCATGCGAAACACACGATTTCGCTTCAATATTCGTGCGAAATAACTATTTCAAACGAACGATTTAGCTTCAAATTCATGCGAAATGAACAATTTAACTTCAGGTACATTCGAAATACCCGAATTAGGTTTTAAATATACGCGAAACATACTATTCAACTTCAATATCATGCGAAACACACGATATCCCTACAAATTCGTGCGAAATAGCGATTTTTAACAAACGATTTACCTTCAAATTCATGCGAAATGAACAATTTAGCTTCAGATTCATTCGAAATAAACGAATTAGCTTCGAATCCACGCGAGACAAACGATTTAAAGTCAATATCATGCGAAATACACGATTTCGACTCAAATACGTGCGAAATAGAGATTTTAAACAAACGATTTAGTTTCAAATTCATGCGAAATGAACAATTTAGCTTCAGATTCATTCGAAATACACGAATTAGCTTCGAATTCACGCGAGACAAACGATTTAACGTCAATATCATGCGAAATACACGATTTCGCTACAAATTCTTGCGAAATAGCGATTTAAAACAAACGATTTAGCTTCAAATTCATGCGAAATGATCAATTTATGTTCAGATACATTCGAAATACACGAATTAGTTTTAAATACACGCGAAACATACGATTTAACTTCAATATCATGCGAAACACCACGATTTCGCTTCAAATTCGTGCGAAATAATGATTTCAAACGAACGATTTAGCTTCAATATTCAAGCGAATGAACAATTTAGCTTTAGATTCATTCGAAATAGACGAATTAGCTTCGAATCCACGCGAAACAAACGATTTAACTTCAATAACATGCGAAACACACGATTTCGCTTCAAATTCGTGCGAAATAGCGATTTCAACGAACGATTTAGCTTCAAATTCATGCGAAATGAACATTTAGCTTCAGGTTCATTCGAAATGCACGAATTAGCTTCGAATTCACGCGAGAAAAACGATTTAACGTCAATATCATGCGAAACACACGATTTTGCTACAAATTCTTGCGAAATAGCGATTTGAACAAACGATTTAGTTTCAAATTCATGCGATATGAACAATTTAGCTTTAGATTCATTCGAAATACACGAATTAGCTTCTAATCCACGCGAAACAAACGATTTAACTTCAATATCATGCGAAACACACGATTTCGCTTCAAATGCGTGCGAAATAATGGTTTCAAACGAACGATTTAGCTTCAAATTCAAGCGAAATGAACAATTTAGCTTTAGATTCATTCGAAATACACGAATTAGCTTCGAATCCACGCGAGAAAAACGATTTAACGTCAATAACATGCGAAACACACGATTTTGCTACAAATTCTTGCGAAATAGCGATTTTAAACAAACGATTTAGTTTCAAATTCATGCGATATGAACAATTTAGCTTCAGATTCATTCGAAATAAACGAATTAGCTACTAATCCACGCGAAACAAACGATTTAACTTCAATATCATGCGAAACACACGATTTCGCTTCAAATGCGTGCGAAATAATGGTTTTCAAACGAACGATTTAGCTTCAAATTCAAGCGAAATGAACAATTTAGCTTTAGATTCATTCCAAATAGACGAATTAGCTTCGAATCCACGCGAAACAAACGATTTAGCGTCAATATCATGCGAAACACACGATTTCGCTACAAATTCTTGCGAAATAGCGATTTTAAAACGAACGATTAGCTTCACTTTCATGCGAAATAAACAATTTAGCTTCAGATTCATTCGAAATACACGAATTAGCTACTAATCCACGCGAAACAAACGATTTAACTTCAATATCATGCGAAACACACGATTTCGCTTCAAATGCGTGCGAAATAATGGTTTCAAACGAACGATTTAGCTTCAAATTCAAGCGAAATGAACAATTTAGCTTTAGATTCATTCCAAATAGACGAATTAGCTTCGAATCCACGCGAAACAAACGATTTAACTTCAATAACATGCGAAACACACGATTTCGCTTCAAATTCGTGCGAAATAGCGATTTCAAACGAACGATTTAGCTTCAAATTCATGCGAAATGAACAATTTAGCTTCAGGTTCATTCGAAATGCACGAATTAGCTTCGAATTCACGCGAGAAAAACGATTTAACGTCAATATCATGCGAAACACACGATTTTGCTACAAATTCTTGCGAAATAGCGATTTTAAACAAACGATTTAGTTTCAAATTCATGCGATATGAACAATTTAGCTTTAGATTCATTCGAAATACACGAATTAGCTTCTAATCCACGCGAAACAAACGATTTAACTTCAATATCATGCGAAACACACGATTTCGCTTCAAATGCGTGCGAAATAATGGTTTCAAACGAACGATTTAGCTTCAAATTCAAGCGAAATGAACAATTTAGCTTTAGATTCATTCGAAATACACGAATTAGCTTCGAATCCACGCGAGAAAAACGATTTAACGTCAATAACATGCGAAACACACGATTTTGCTACAAATTCTTGCGAAATAGCGATTTTAAAGAAACGATTTAGTTTCAAATTCATGCGATATGAACAATTTAGCTTCAGATTCATTCGAAATAAACGAATTAGCTTCGAATCCACGCGAGACAAACGATTTAAAGTCAATATCATGCGAAATACACGATTTCGACTCAAATGCGTGCGAAATAGAGATTTTAAACAAACGATTTAGTTTCAAATTCATGCGAAATGAACAATTTAGCTTCAGATTCATTCGAAATACGCGAATTAGCTTCGAATTCACGCGAGACAAACGATTTAGCGTCAATATCATGCGAAACACACGATTTCGCTACAAATTCTTGCGAAATAGCGATTTTAAACGAACGATTTAGCTTCACTTTCATGCGAAATAAACATTTTAGCTTCAGATTCATGCGAAATACACGAATTAGTTTTAAATACACGCGAAACATACGATTTAACTTCAATATCATGCGAAGCACACGATTTCGCTTCAAATTCGTGCGAAATAATGATTTCAAACGAACGATTTAGCTTCAAATTCAAGCGAAATGAACAATTTAGCTTTAGATTCATTCGAAATACACGAATTAGCTTCGAATCCACGCGAAACAAACGATTTAACTTCAATATCATGCGAAACACACGATTTCGCTTCAAATTCGTGCGAAATAGCGATTTCAAACGAACGATTTAGCTTCAAATTCATGCGAAATGAACAATTTAGCTTCAGGTTCATTCGTAATACACGAATTAGCTTCGAATCCACGCGAGAAAAACGATTTAACGTCAATATCATGCGAAACACACGATTTTGCTACAAATTCTTGCGAAATAGCGATTTTAAACAAACGATTTAGTTTCAAATTCATGCGATATGAACAATTTAGCTTCAGATTCATTCGAAATACACGAATTAGATTCAAATGCACGCGAAACATACGATTTAACTTCAATATCATGCGAAACACACGATTTCGCTTCAAATTCGTGCGAAATAACTATTTCAAACGAACGATTTAGCTTCAAATTCATGCGAAATGAACAATTTAACTTCAGGTACATTCGAAATACCCGAATTAGTTTTAAATACACGCGAAACATACGATCTAACTTCAATATCATGCGAAACACACGATTTCGCTTCAAATTCGTGCGAAATAGCGATTTTTAACAAACGATTTACCTTCAAATTCATGCGAAATGAACAATTTAGCTTCAGATTCATTCGAAATAAACGAATTAGCTTCGAATCCACGCGAGACAAACGATTTAAAGTCAATATCATGCGAAATACACGATTTCGACTCAAATACGTGCGAAATAGCGATTTCAAACGAACGATTTAGCTTCAAATTCATGCGAAATGAACAATTTAGCTTCAGGTTCATTCGAAATGCACGAATTAGCTTCGAATCCACGCGAGAAAAACGATTTAACGTCAATAACATGCGAAACACACGATTTTGCTACAAATTCTTGCGAAATAGCGATTTTAAACAAACGATTTAGTTTCAAATTCATGCGATATGAACAATTTAGCTTTAGATTCATTCGAAATACACGAATTAGCTTCTAATCCACGCGAAACAAACGATTTAACTTCAATATCATGCGAAACACACGATTTCGCTTCAAATTCGTGCGAAATAATGATTTCAAACGAACGATTTAGCTTCAAATTCAAGCGAAATGAACAATTTAGCTTTAGATTCATTCGAAATACACGAATTAGCTTCGAATCCACGCGAGAAAAACGATTTAACGTCAATAACATGCGAAACACACGATTTTGCTACAAATTCTTGCGAAATAGCGATTTTAAACAAACGATTTAGTTTCAAATTCATGCGATATGAACAATTTAGCTTCAGATTCATTCGAAATAAACGAATTAGCTTCGAATCCACGCGAGACAAACGATTTAAAGTCAATATCATGCGAAATACACGATTTCGACTCAAATGCGTGCGAAATAGAGATTTTAAACAAACGATTTAGTTTCAAATTCATGCGAAATGAACAATTTAGCTTCAGATTCATTCGAAATACGCGAATTAGCTTCGAATTCACGCGAGACAAACGATTTAGCGTCAATATCATACGAAACACACGATTTCGCTACAAATTCTTGCGAAATAGCGATTTTAAACAAACGACTTAGTTTCAAATTCATGCGATATGAACAATTTAGCTTTAGATTCATTCGAAATACACGAATTAGCTTCGAATCCACGCGAAACAAACGATTTAACTTCAATATCATGCGAAACACACGATTTCGCTTCAAATTCGTGCGAAATAGCGATTTCAAACGAACGATTTAGCTTCAAATTCATGCGAAATGAACAATTTAGCTTCAGGTTCATTCGAAATGCACGAATTAGCTTCGAATCCACGCGAGAAAAACGATTTAATGTCAATATCATGCGAAACACACGATTTTGCTACAAATTCTTGCGAAATAGCGATTTTAAACAAACGATTTAGTTTCAAATTCATGCGATATGAACAATTTAGCTTTAGATTCATTCGAAATACACGAATTAGCTTCGAATCCACGCGAAACAAACGATTTAACTTCAATATCATGCGAAACACACGATTTCGCTTCAAATTCGTGCGAAATAGCGATTTCAAACGAACGATTTAGCTTCAAATTCATGCGAAATGAACAATTTAGCTTCAGGTTCATTCGAAATACACGATTTAGATTCAAATGCACGCGAAACATACGATTTAACTTCAATATCATGCGAAACACACGATTTCGCTTCAAATTCGTGCGATATAACTATTTCAAACGAACGATTTAGATTCAAATTCATGCGAAATGAACAATTTAGCTTCAGGTACATTCGAAATATACGAATTAGCTTCGAATCCACGCGAGACAAACGATTTCACGTCAATATCATGCGAAATACACGATTTCGACTCAAATTCGTGCGAAATAGCGATTTTAAACAAACGATTTAGCTTCAAATTCAAGAGAAATGAACAATTTAGCTTCAGATTCATTCGAAATACACGAATTAGCTACAAATCCACGCGAGACAAACGATTTAGCGTCAATATCATGCGAAACACACGATTTCGCTACAAATTCTTGCGAAATAGCTATTTTAAACAAACGATTTATCATCAAATTCATGCGAAATGAACAATTTAGCTCCAGATACATTCGAAATACACGAATTAGCTTCGAATTCACGCGAGACAAACGATTTAACGTCAATATCATGCGAAACACACGATTTCGCTACAAATTCTTGCGAAATAGCTATTTTAAACAAACGATTTATCATCAAATTCATGCGAAATGAACAATTTAGCTCCAGATACATTCGAAATACACGAATTAGCTTCGAATTCACGCGAGACAAACGATTTAACGTCAGTATCATGTGAAATACACGATTTCGCTACAAATTCGTGCAAAATAGCGATTTTAAACAAACGATTTAGCTTCAAATTCATGCGAAATGAACAATTTAGCTCCAGATACATTCGAAATACACGAATTAGCTTCAAATCCACGCGAGACAAACGATTTAGCGTCAATATCATGCGAAACACATGATTTCGCTACAAATTCTTTCGAAATAGCGATTTTAAACGAATGATTTAGCTTCAAATTAATGCGAAATGAACAATTTAGCTTCAGGTTCATTCGTAATACACGAATTAGCTTCGAATCCACGCGAGACAAACGATTTAAAGTCAATATCATGCGAAATACACGATTTCGACTCAAATACGTGCGAAATAGAGATTTTAAACAAACGATTTAGCTTCAAATTCATGCGAAATGAACAATTTAGCTTCAGATTCATTCGAAATACACGAATTAGCTTCAAATCCACGCGAAACAAACGATTTAGCGTCAATATCATGCGAAACACACGATTTCGCTACAAATTCTTGCGAAATAGCGATTTTAAACGAACGATTTAGCTTCAAATCCATGAGAAACACATGGTTTAGATTCATATTCTTGCGAAACAAATGGTTTAGCTTCAGATACTTGTGATAAACATGATTTACCTTCAACTGCATGCGAATCAATTGCGTTAGCTTCAAATCTAAAGGAAACAAATGATTTAGCTTCAAATCAATGCGAAGTTGAAGGCTTAGCTTCAAATCAATGAGAATCAAATTATTTAGTCTTAAATACTTGTGATATGCATAATATAGATTCAAATGCAGGCTAAATAAACGAGTTAGCTTCAAATCCAAGCCAAACACATGATTTAGCTTCAAATCAATGCGAAGTAGAAAGCTTAGCTTCAAATCCATGCGAATCAAATGATTTAGTCTCAATTACTTGTGATATGCTTGATTTAGATTCAAATGCAGGTGAAACAAACGAGTTAGCTTGAAATCCATGCGAAACACATGATTTAGCTTCAAATCCATGAGAAACACATGATTTAGCTTCATATTCTTGCGAAACAAATGGTTTAGCTTCAAATACTTGTGGTATATAGGATTTACCTTCAACTGCATGCGAAACAAACCAGTTAACTTCAAATCCATGCGAAACACATGATTTAGCTTCAAATCCATGAGAAACACATGGTTTAGATTCATATTCTTGCGAAACAAATGGTTTAGCTTCAGATACTTGTGATAAACATGATTTACCTTCAACTACATGCGAATCAATCGTGTTAGCTTCAAATCTAAGGGAAACAAATGATTTAGCTTCAAATAAATGCGAAGTTGAAGGCTTTGCTTCAAATCCATGCGAATCAAGTGATTTAGTCTCAAATACTTGTGATATGCATGATATAGCTTCAAATGCAGGCGAAACAAACGAGTTAGCAACAAATCCAAGCGAAACACACTATTTAGCTTCAAATCCATGCTAGTCAAATGATTTAGTCTCAAATACTTGTGATATGCATGATATAGCTTCAAATGCAGGCGAAACAAACGAGTTAGATTCAAATCCAAGCGAAACACATGAGTTAGCTGCAAATCAATGCGATGTAGAAGGTTTAGCTCCTAATCCATGCGAAACAAATGATTTAGCTTCAAATCAATGCGATGTAGAAGGTTTAGCTTCAAATCCATGCGACACAAATAATTTATCCTCAGATACTTGCGATATAAGTGACATAGATTCGACTGCAGGCGAAACCAACGGGATAGCTCCAAATCCATGCGAAACAACTGATTTGACTTCAAATACTTGCGAATATAATTGATTTAGCTTCAAACGCAGGCGAATAAAACGTGTTAGCTTCAAATCCATGCAAAACACATGGTATAGCTTCCAATCAATGCGAAGTAGAAGTCTTAGCTTCAAATACAAGAGATACACATGATTTAGCTTTAAATCAAAGCGCACTAGAAGGCTTAGCTTCAAATCTACACGAATCAAATGGTTTAGCTTCAAATAATTGTGATGTACATGATTTAGCTTCAACTGCAGGCGAAGCAAACGAGTTAGCTTCAAATCTATGCGAAACACATGATTTAGCTTCCAATCAATGCGAAGTAGAAGGTTTAGCTTCAAATCCAAGCGAAACAAATTATTTAGATTCAAATCAATGCGAGGTAGAAAGCTAGGCTTCAAATCCATGCGAATCAAATGATTTAGCTTCAATTACTTGTGATATACATGATATAGCTTCAAATGCAGGCGAAACAAACGAGTTTGGTTCAAATCCATGCGGAACACATGATATAACTTCAAATCAATGCGAAGTAAAAGGTTTAGCTTCAAATCAATGCGAAGCAATCGGTTAATCATCAAATACTTGTGATATTCTTGATTTAACTACGACTGCATCCGAAACAAGCGAGTTAGCTTCAAATCCATGCGAAACACATGATTCAGCTTCCAATCAATGCGAAGTAGAAGGCTTAGCTTCAAATCCAAGCGAAACACATGATTTAGCTTGAAATCAATGCGAAGTAGAAAACTAGGCTTCAAATCCATCCGAATCAAATGATTTATCTTCAAATACTTGTGATATACGTGATATAGCTTCAAATGCAGGCGAAACAAACGAGTTTGCTTCAAATCCATGCGAAATAAACGAGTTAGCTTCAAATCCATGCAAAACACATGATTTAGCTTCCAGTCAATGCGAAGTAGAAGGCTTAGCTTCAAATCCATGCGACACAAATGATTGAGCTTCAAATACCTGAGATATAAATGATATAACCTCAAATGCAGGCGAAACAAACGAGTTAGCTTCACATCCATGCGATACACATGATTTAGCTTCAAATCAATGCGAAGTAGAACGATTAGCTTCAAATACATGAGAAACACATGATTTAGCTTCAAATCCAAGCGAAACACATGGTTTAGCTTCATATTATTGCGAAGCAAATGGTTTAGCTTCGTATGCTTGAGATAAACATGATTTAGCATCAACCGCATGCGAAACAAACGAGTTAGCTTTAAAACCAAGCGAAACACATGATTTAGCTTCAAGTCGATGCGAAGTAGAAGGCATAGCTTCATATCCATGCGAATCAAATGACTTAGCTTCAAATACTTTGGAATATAAGTGATACAGCTTCAAATGCATGCGAAACAAACGAGTTAGCACGAAATCCATGCGAAACACATGATTTAGCTTCAAATCAGTGCGAAGTAGAAGGCGTAGCTCCAAATCCATGCGGAACACATGATTCAGCTTCCAATCAATGCGAAGTAGAAGGTTTAGCTTCAAATCCAAGCGAAACACATGATTTAGCTTCAAATCAATGCGAAGTAGAAAGCTTAGCTTCAAATCAATGCGAAACTAATGTTATAGCTTCAAATACTTGCGATATAAATGATATAGCTTCAAATGCAGGCGAAACAAACGAGTTAGCTTCAAATCCATGCGAGGCACATGATTTAGCTGCAAATCAATGCTACGTAGAAGGTTTAGCTTCAAAACCATGCGACACAAATGATTTAGCTTCAAATACTTGCGATATAAATGATATAGCTCCAAATGCAGGCGAAACAAACGAGTTAGATTCCAATCCATGCAAAAGACAATGATTTAGCTTCCAATCCACGCGAATCACATGATTTAGCTTCTAATCAATGCGAAGTAGAAGGCTTAGCTTCAAATCCAAGCGAAGCACATGGTTTAGCTACAATTACTTTTGATATACATGATATAGCTTCAAATGCAGGCGAAACAAACGAGTTTGGTTCAAATCCATGCGGAACACATGATATAACTTCAAATCTATGCGAAGTAAAAGGCTTATCTTCAAATCAATGCGAAGCAATCGGTTAATCTTCAAATACTTGTGATATTCTTGATTTAACTAAGACTGCATCCGAAACAAGCTAGTTAGCTTCAAATCCATGCGAAACATATGATTCAGCTTCCAATCAATGCGAAGTAGAAGGCTTAGCTTCAAATCCAAGCGAAACAAATGATTTAGCTTCAAATCAATGCGAAGTAGAAAGCTAGGCTTCAAATCCATGCGAATCAAATGATTTAGCTTCAAATACTTGTGATATACATGATGTAGCTTCAAATGCAGGCGAAACAAACGAGTTTGCTTCAAATCCATGCGAAACAAACGAGTTAGCTTCAAATTCATGCTATACACATGAATTAGCTTCCAATCAATGCGAAGTAGAAGGCTTACCTTCAAATCCATGCGACACAAATGATTTAGCTTCAAATACCTGCGATATAAATGATATAGCCTCAAATGCAGGCGAAACAAACGAGTTAACTTCAAATCCATGCGAAACACATGATTAAGCTTCAAATCAATGCGAAGTAGAACGATTAGCTTCAAATCCATGCGATACACATGATTTAGCTTCAAATCAATGCGATGTAGAAGGTTTAGCTCCAAATCCATGCGAAACAATTGATTTAGCTTCAAGGGAATCAAATGGTTTAGCTTCCAATCAATGCGAAGTAGAAGGTTTAGCTTCAAATCCAAACGAAACACATGGTTTAGCTTCATATTCTTGCGAAACAAATGATTTAGCTTCATATACTTGTGATAAACGTGATTTAGCTTCAACCGCATGCGAAACAAACGAGTTAGCATTAAAACCAAGCGAGACACGTGATTTAGCTTCAAATCAATGCGAAGTAGATGGCTTGGCTTCATATCCATACGAAACAAATGACATAGCTTCAAATACTTGCGAATATAAGTGATACAGCTTCAAATGAATGCGAAACAAACGAGGTAGCTACAAATCCATGCGAAACAAATGATTTACCTTCAAATTAATGCAAAGTAGGAGGCTTATCTTCAAATCCATGCGAAACACATGATTTAGCTTCAAATCCAAGCGAAACACATGGTTTAGCTTCATATTCTTGCGAAACAAATGGTTTAGCTTCATATACTTGTGATAACCATGATTTAGCTTCAACCGCATGCGAAACAAACGAGTTAGCATTAAAACCAAGCGAGACACGTGATTTAGCTTCAAATCAATGCGAAGTAGATGGCTTAGCTTCATATCCATACGAAACAAATGACATAGCTTCAAATACTTGCGAATATAAGTGATACAGCTTCAAATGCATGCGAAACAAACGAGGTAGCTTCAAATCCATGCGAAACAAATGATTTTTCTTCAAATACTTGCGATACAAGTGAACTAGATTCAAATGCAGGCGAAACAAACGAGTTAGCTTCAAATCCATACGAAACACATGATTTACCTTCAAATTAATGCAAAGTAGTAGGTTTATCTACAAAGTCATGCGACACAAATGATTTAGCTTCAAATACTTGTTATATAATTGATATAGCTTCAAATGCAGCCGAAACAAACGTGTTAGCTTCAAATCCAAGCGAGACACATGATTTAGTTTCAAATCAATGCGAAGTAGATGGCTTAACTTCAAATCCATGGAAACAAATGATTTAGCTTCAAATACTTGCGATATAAACGATATACCTTCAAATGTAGGCAAAACAAACGAGTTAGCTTCAAATCCATGCGGAACACATCATTTAGCTTCAAATTCATGTGAAACACATGGTTTAGCTTCATATTCTTGCGAAACAAATGGTTTAGATTCAGATACTTGTGATAAACATGATTTAGATTCAACCGCATGCGTAACAAACGAGTTGACTTTAAAACCAAGCGAAACACATGATTTAGCTTCAAATCAATGCCAAGTTGAAGGTCTTAGCTTGATATCCATGCGAATCAAATGATTTAGCTTCATATACTTGCGAATTTAAGTGATACAGCTTCAAATGCATGCGAAACAATCGAGTTAGCATCAAATTCATGCGAAACTCATGATTTAGCTAAAAATCAATGCGAAGTAGAAGGCGTAGCTTCATATCCATGCGGAACACATGATTTAGCTTAAAATTCATGCGAAACAGATTATTTAGCTTCACATACTTGCGATTAAATGATATAGCTTCAAATGCAGGCGAAACAAACGAGTAACCTTCAAATCCATACGAAACACATGATTTACCTTCAAATTAATGCAAAGTAGAAGGTTTATCTTCAAAGCCATGCGACACAAATGATTTAGATTCAAATAATTGTTATATAATTGATATAGCTTCAACTGCAGGCGAAACAAACGAGCTAACTTCAAATCCAAGCGAAACACATGATTTAGTTTCAAATCAATGCGAAGTAGAAGGCTTAGCTTCAAATCGATGCGATACGAATGAATTAGCTTCAAATACCTGCGATAGAAATGATATAGCTTCAAATGCAGGCGAAACAAACGAGTTAGCATCAAGTCTATGCGAAACACATAATTTAGCTTCAAATTCATGCGAAACACATGGTTTAGCTTCACATTCTTGCGAAACAAATGGTTTAGATTCAGATACTTGTGATAAACATGATTTAGCTTCAAATGCAGTCGAAACAATCGAGTTAGTTTCAAATCCATGCGAAACACAAGATTTAGCTTCGAATCCAAGCGACACACATGGTTTAGCTTCATATTCTTGCGAAACAAATGGTTTAGCTTCATATACTTGTGATAATCTTGATTTAGCTTCAACCGCATGCGAAACAAACGAATTAGCTTTAAAACCAAGCGAGACACAAGGATTTAGCTTCAAATCAATACGAAGTAGATGGCTTAGCTTCTTATCCATGCGAAACAAATGACTTAGCTTCACATACTTGCGACGTAAATGATATAGCTTCAAATGCAGACGAAACAAACGAGTTAGCTTCAAATCCTAGCGAAACACATGATTTAACTTCAAATTAATGCAAAGTAGAAGGTTTAACTTCAAAGCCATGCGACACAAATGATTTTTCTTCAAATACTTGCGATATAATTAATATAGCTTCAAATGCAGGCGAAACGAACGAGTTAGCTTCAAATCCATGCGAAACAAATGATTTTTCTTCAAATACTTGCGATACAAGTGAGCTAGCTTCACGTGCAGGCGAACCAAACCAGGTAGCTTCAATTCCATGCGAAACTCATGATTTAGCTTAAAATTCATACGAAACAAATGATTTAGCTTCAAATACTTGCGATATAAACGATATACCTTCAAATGCAGGCAAAACAAACGAGTTAGCTTCAAATCCAAGCGGATCACATGATTTAGCTTCAAATCAATGCCAAGTAGAAGGCTTAGCTTCATATCCATGCGAATCAAATGACTTAGCTTCAAATACTTGTGAATTTTAGTGATACAGCTTCAAATGCATGCGAAACAAACGAGTTAGCATCAAATCCAAGCGAAACGCATGATTTACCTTCAAATTAATGCAAAGTAGAAGGCTTATCTTCAAAGCCATGCGACACAAATGATTTAGCTTCAAATACTTGCGATATAATTGATATAGCTTCAAATGCAGGCGAAACAAACGAGTTAGCTTCAAATCTGTGCGAAACACATGATTTAGCTTAAAATTCATGCGAAAAACGTGGTTTAGCTTCATATTCTTGCGAAACAAATGGTTTAGATTCAGATACTTGTGATAAACATAATTTAGCTTCAAATGCAGGCGAAACAGAGTTAGTTTCACATCCATGCGAAACACATGATTTAGCTTCAAATCGATGCTATGTAGAAGGAAACACATGATTTAGCTTAAAATTCATACGAAGCAATTGATTTAGCTTCAAATACTTGCGATACAAGTGAACTAGCTTCAAATGCAGGCGAAACAAACCAGGTAGCTTCAATACCATGCGAAACACATGATTTAGTTAAGATTCATGCGAAACAGATTATTTAGCTTCACATACTTGCGATTAAATGATATAGCTTCAAATGCAGGCGAAACAAACGTGTTAGCTCCAAATCCAAGCGAAACACATGATTTAGCTTCAAATCAATGCGAAATAGATGGCTTAACTTCAAATCCATGCGAAACAAATGACTTAGCTTCAAATACTTGCGAATATAAGTGATAAGCTTCAAATGCATGCGAAACAAACCAGGTAGCTTCAATTCCATGCGAAACACATGATTTAGCTTAAAATTCATACGATACAAGTGATTTAGCTTCAAATACTTGCGATATAAACGATATACCTTCAAATGTAGGCAAAACAAACGAGTTAGCTTCAAATCCATGCGGAACACATGATTTAGCTTCGAATCAATGCGAAGCACATGGTTAAGCTTCATATGCTTGCGAAACAAGTGGCTTAGCTTCAGATACTTGTGATAAACATGATTTAGCTTCAACCGCATGCGAAACAAACGAGTTAGCATTACAACCAAGTGAGACACATGATTTAGCTTCAAATCAATGCGAAGTAGAAGGCTTAGCTTAAAATCGATACCATACGAATGATTTAGCTTTAAATACCTGCGACAGAATTGATATAGCTTCAAATGCAGGCGAAACAAACGAGTTAGCTTCAAAGCCACGTGACACAAATAATTTAGCTTCAAATACTTGCGATATAATTGATATAGCTTCAAATGCATGCGAAACAAACGACTTAGCTTCAAATCCAAGCGGAACACATGATTTAGTTTCAAATCAATGCAAAGTAGAAGGCTTAGCTTCAAATCCATGCGACACAAATGATTTAGATTCAAATACTTGCGATACAAGTGAACTAGCTTGAAATGCAGGCGAAACAAACCAGGTAGCTTCAATTCCATGCGAAACACATGATTTAGCTTAAGATTCATGCGAAACAGATTATTTAGCTTCACATACTTGCGATTAAATGATATAGATTCAAATGCAGGCGAAACAAACGTGTTAGCTTCAAATCCAAGCGAAACACATGATTTAGCTTCAAATCAATGCGAAATAGATGGCTTAACTTCAAATCCATGCGAAACAAATGACTTAGTTTCAAATACTTGCGAATATAAGTGATAAGCTTCAAATGCATGCGAAACAAACCAGGTAGCTTCAATTCCATGCGAAACACATGATTTAGCTTAAAATTCATACGATACACGTGATTTAGCTTCAAATACTTGCGATATAAACGATATACCTTCAAATGTAGGCAAAACAAACGAGTTAGCTTCAAATCCATGCGGAACACATGATTTAGCTTCAAATCAATGCCAAGCACATGGTTAAGCTTCATATGCTTGCGAAACAAGTGGCTTAGCTTCAGATACTTGTGATAAACATGATTTAGCTTCAACTGCATGCGAAAAAAAACGAGTTAGTTTAAAATCCAAAAGAAACACACGATTTAGCTTCAAGTCAATGCGAAGTAGAAGGCTTAGCTTCAAATCGATGCCATACGAATGATTTAGCTTCAAATACCTGCGATAGAAGTGATATAGCTTCAAATGCAGGCGAAACAAACGAGTTAACTTCAAGTCTATGCGAAACACATGATTTAGCCTCAAATTCATGCGAAACACGTGGTTTAGCTTCATATTGTTGCGAAACAAATGGTTTAGATTCAGATACTTGTGATAAACATGATTTAGCTTCAAATGCAGGTGAAACAAACGAGTTAGTTTCAAATCCATGCGAAACACATGATTTAGCTTCAAATCCAAGCGAAACACATGGTTTAGCTTCATATTCTTGCGAAACAAATGGTTTTGCTTCATATACTTGCGATATAAGTGATATAGATTCAACTGCAGGCGAAACAAACGAGGTAGCTTCAAATCCATGCGAAGCAAATGATTTTTCTTCAAATACTTGCGATACAAGTGAACTAGCTTCAAATGCAGGCGAAATAAACCAGGTAGCTTCAATTCCATGCGAAACACACGATTTAGCTTTAAATTCATGCGAAACAGATTATTTAGCTTCACATACTTGCGATTAAATGATAAAGCTTCAAATGCAGTCGAAACAAACGAGTTAGCTTCAAATCCATGCGAAACACATGATTTAGCTTCAAATCCAAGCGAAACACATGGTTTAGCTTCATATTCTTGCGAAACAAATGGTTTTGCTTCATATACTTGCGATATAAGTGATATAGATTCAAATGCAGGCGAAACAAACGAGATAGCTTCAAATCCATGCGAAACACATGATTTAGCTTCAAATCCATGAGAAACACATGGTTTAGATTCATATTCTTGCGAAACAAATGGTTTAGCTTCATATACTTGCGATATAATTGATAAAGCTTCAAATGCAGGCGAAACAAATGTGTTAGCTTCAAATCCAAGCGAAACACATGATTTAGTTTCAAATCAATGCGAAGTAGAAGGCTTAGCTTCAAATCCATGCGAAACACATGATTTAGCTTCAAATCAATGCGAAGTAGAAGGCTTAGCTTCAAAACGATGCCATACGAATGATTTAGCTTCAAATACCTGCGATAGAAGTGATAGAGCTTTAAATGCAGGCGAAACAAACGAGTTAGCTTCAAGTCTATGCGAAAGACATGATTTAGCGTCAAATTCATGCGAAACACGTGGTTTAGCTTCATATTCTTGCGAAACAAGTGGTTTAGATTCAGATACTTGTGATAAACATGATTTAGCTTCAAATGCAGGCGAAACAAACGAGTTAGTTTCAAATCCATGCGAAACACATGATTTAGCTTCAAATCTAAGCGAAACACATGGTTTAGCTTCATATTCTTGCGAAACAAATGGTTTAGCTTCATATACTTGTGATAAACATGATTTAGCTTCAACCGCCTGCGAAACAAACGAGTTAGCATTAAAACCAAGCGAGACACATGATTTAGCTTCAAATCAATGCGAAGTAGATGGCTTAGCTGCATATCCATGCGAAACAAATGACTTAGCTTCAATTACTTGCGAATATAAGTGATACAGCTTCAAATGTATGCGAAACAAACGAGTTAGCATCAAATCCATGCGAAACACATGATTTAGCTAAAACTCAATGCAAAGTAGAAGGCGTAGCTTCAAATCCATGCGGAACAAATGATTTAGCTTCAAATACTTGCGATATAAGTGATATAGATTCAACTGCAGGCGAAACAAACGAGGTAGATTCAAATCCATGCGAAACACACGATTTAGCTTCAAATCAATGCGATGTAGAAGGCTTAGCTTCAAATCGATGCCATACGAATGATTTAGCTTCAAATACCTGCGATAGAAGTGATATAGCTTCAAATGCAGGCGAAACTAACGAGTTAGCTTCAAGTCTATGCGAAACACATGATTTAGCTTCAAATTCATGCGAAACACGTGGTTTAGCTTCATATGCTTGCGAAACAAGTGGTTTAGCTTCAGATACTAGTGATAAACATGATTTAGCTTCAAATGCAGGCGAAAAAAAACGAGTTAGTTTCAAATCTATGCGAAACACATGATTTAGCTTCAAATTCATGTGAAACACATGGTTTAGCTTCATATTCTTGCGAAACAAATGGTTTAGATTCAGATACTTGTGATAAACATGATTTAGCTTCAACCGCATGCGAAACAAACGAGTTAACTTTAAAACCAAGCGAAACACATGATTTAGCTTCAAATCAATGCCAAGTTGAAGGCTTAGCTTCATATCCATGCGAATCAAATGATTTAGCTTCAAATACTTGCGAATTTAAGTGATACAGCTTCAAATGCATGCGATACAAACGAGTTAGCATCAAATCCATGCGAAACACATGATTTAGCTAAAACTCAATGCAAAGTAGATGGCGTAGCTTCAAATCCATGCGGAACAAATGATTTAGCTTCAAATACTTGCGATATAAGTGATATAGATTCAACTGCAGGCGAAACAAACGAGGTAGATTCAAATCCATGCGAAACAAATGATATTTCTTCAAATACTTGCGAAACAAATGATTTAGCTGCAAATACTTGCGTTATAAATGATATAACATCAAATGCACGCAAAACAAACGAGTTAGCTTCAGATCCATTCGGAACACAAGATTTAGCTTCGAATCAATGCGAAGCACATGGTTTAGCTTCATATACTTGCGAAACAAGTGGTTTAGCTTCACATACTTGCGATATAAATGATATAGCTTCAAATGCAGGCGAAACAAACGAGTTAGCTTCAAATGCATGCGAAACACGTGATTTAGTTTCAAATCAATGCGAAGTAAAATGCTTAGCTTCAAATCCATGCGACACAAATGATTTAGTTTCAAATACTTGCGATAGAAGTGATATAGCTTCAAATGCAGGCGAAACTAACGAGTTAGCTTCAAGTCTATGCGAAACACATGATTTAGCTTCAAATTCATGCGAAACACGTGGTTTAGCTTCATATGCTTGCGAAACAAGTGGTTTAGCTTCAGATACTTGTGATAAACATGATTTAGCTTCTAATGCAGGCAAAACAAACGAGTTAGTTTCAAATTCATGGGAAACACATGATTTAGATTCAAATCCAAGCGAAACACATGGTTTAGCTTCATATTCATGCGAAACAAATGGTTTAGCTTCATATACTTGTGATAAACATGATTTAGCTTCAACCGCATGCGAAACAAACGAGTTAGCTTTAAAACCAAGCGAGACACATGATTTAGCTTCAAGTCAATGCGAAGTAAGTGGCTTAGCTTCATATCCATGCGAAACAAATGACTTAGCTTCCAATACTTGCGAATATAAGTGATACTGCTTCAAATGCATGCGAAACAAACGAGTTAGCATCAAATCAATGCGAGGCACATGGTTTAGCTTCATATACTTGCGAAACAAGTGGTTTAGCTTCAGATACTTGTGATAAACATGATTTAGCTTCAACTGTATGCGAAACAAACGAGTTAGTTTAAAATACAAGCGAAACACACGATTTAGCTTAAAATCAATGCGAAGTAGAAGGCTTAGCTTCAAATCGATGCCATACGAATGATTTAGCTTCAAATACCTGCGATTAAATGATATAGCTTCAAATGCAGGCGAAACAAACCAAGTAGCTTCAATTCCATGCGAAACACATGATTTAGCTTAAAATTCATACGAAACAAATGATTTAGCTTCAAATACTTGCGATATAAACGATATAGCTTCAAATCCAAGCGAAACACATGGTTTAGTTTCAAATCAATGCGAAGTAGAAGGCTTAGCTTCAAATCCATGCGGAACGATTGGTTTAGCTTCGAATACTTGTGATGTACAAGATTTAGCTTCATCTGCATGCGAAACAAACGAGTCTTCTTCAAATCCAAGCGAAACACATGTTGTAGCTTCGAATCAATGCGAAGTAGAAGACTTAGCTTCAAATCAATGCGATGTAGAAGGTTTAGCTTCAAATCCGTGCGAGACAAATGATTTAGATTCCAATACTTGCGATATAATTGATATAGCTTCAAATGCAGGCGAAACAAACGAGTTAGCTTCAAATCCATACGAAACACGTGATTAAGCTCCAAATCAATGCGAAGTAGAAGGCTTAGCTTCAAATCCATGCGAATCAAATGATTTAGCATCAAATACTTGCGATTTAAATGCTGTAGCTACAAATGCATGCTAAACACATGATTTAGGTTCAAATCAATGTGAAGTTACCGGCATCGTTACAAATCCATGCAAAACAAATGGTTCAGCTTCAAATACTTGTGATATACATGATTTAGGTTCAACTGCAGGCGAATCAAACGAGTTAGCTTCAAATCCAAGCGAAACATATGATTTAGCTTGAAATCAAGGCGAAGTAGAAGGCTTAGCTTCAAATCCATGAGAATCAGATCCTTTAGCATCAAATACTCGTGATACTACATGATTTAGCTTCAACTACACGCGAAACAAACGAGTTAGCTTCAATTCCATGCGAAACACATGATTTAGCTGCAAATCGATGCGATGTAGAAGGTTTAGCTTCAAATCCATGCGAAACAAATGATTTAGCATTAGATACTTGCGATATAAGTGACATAGCTTCAAATGCAGGGGAAACAAACGAGTTAGTTTCAAATCCATGCAAAACACATGATTAGGCTTCAAATCCATGAGAAACAAATGATTAAGCTTCAAATGCATGCGAAACACATGATTTAGCTACTACTCAATGCGAAGTAGATGGCTTAGCTTCAAATCCATGCTGAACAAATGATTCAGCTTTAAATACTTGCGGTATAAATGAAATAGCTTCAAATGCAGGTGACACAAACGGGTTAGCTTCAAATACATGCTGTTCCGGCCGAATCGCGGACCGCGGGTCAACGCACGTTCGACTTTCGATGTACGCCGTCTCGCCGTTTTTGTCGAATAAACGGCGAGGCGGCGACACAATAACACGATCGACGTGCGTTGGCCCGACCGTCAAACGCTCGCCTCGGCCTAATGTATACATGCAGCGTTTTTGCCTTAGGAGGCAATGACCGGCCTTCGGCACCTGACGATGCGTCACCTTGAGCATCGGCCAGGTGTCTATATATACTGCCGCAAATGTGATAACGAAAAACTCTCCAAGAAATCGATATAGCGAACAGTCAAGTTTGATTTAGCGCCCCTTGCGCCGATACGAAGCCGTGCTTCAGTTTTTATACTTCTGTCGTAGCCGTGCTTCACTGCATACGCCAAACGGAGCCGTGCTCCAAAAGCTTGTAAACCAAAGGACTGTGGAGTCCAAATCAAATAAATCGCGTGTCGTCTCCTCACGAATTCCGGCGCTTTAATTTTGTGCCGTGCGCAACACATGCAAAACACATGATTTTTCTTCAAATACTTGCGAAACAAGTGATATAGCTCGGAATGCAGGCGAAACAAACCAGTTAGTTTCAATTCCGTGCGAGACACATGGTTTAGCTTCAAATTCGTGCGGAAAAAATGATTTAGCTTCAAATCCAAGCGCAACACATGATTTAGCTTCAAATCCAGGCGAAACACATGATTGAGCTTTAAATCAATGCGAAACGAATGATTTAGCTTCAAACACTTGGGATATAAGTGATATAGATTCAACGAATCAAACGAGTTAGCTTCAAATCCATGCTATACACATGATATAGCTTCAAATCAAGTAGATAGCTTAGCTTCAAATCCATGCGAAACAAATGATTTAGATACAAATACTTGCGATATAAGTGATATAGCTTCAAATGCAGGAGAAACAAACGAGTTAGCTCCAAATCCATGCGAAACATTTGATTTAGCTTCAAATCAATGCGATGTAGAAGATTTAGATTCAAATCCAAGCGAAACATACGAATTAGCTTCAAATCCATGCAAAACACATGATTTAGCTTCAAATCAATGTGAACTAGAACGATTAGCTTCAAATCCATCCGAAACAAATGGTTTAGCTTCAAATACTTGCGATATAAGTAATATAGCTTCAAATGCAGGCGAAACAAACGAGTTAGCATCAAATCCATGCGAAACACATGATTATGCTTCAAATCAATGCTATGTAGATGGTTTAGCTTCAAATCCGTGCGACACGAATAATTTAGCTTCAAATATTTGCGATGTATGTGATATAGATACAAATGCAGACGAAACGAACGAGTTAGCACCAAATCCATGCGAAACACATGCTTTAGCTTCAAATCAATTCGAAGTAGAAGGATTATCTTCAAAGCCAAGCGACACAAATGATTTAGCTTCAAATACTTGCGATATAAATGATATAGCTTCAAATGCAGGCGAAACAAACGAGGTAACATCAAATCCAAGCGAAACACATGATTAAGCTTCAAATCCATGCGAAACACATGGTTTAGCTTCATATTCTTGCGAAACAAATGATTAAGCTTCAAATCCATGCGAAACACATGGTTTAGCTTCATATTCTTGCGAAACAAATGGTTTATCTTCAGATACTTGTGAGAAACATGATTTACCTTCAACTGCATGCGAAACAATCGCGTCAGCTTCCAATCCAAAGGAAACAAATGATTTCCCTTCAAATCAATGCGAAGTTGAAGGCTTAGCTTCAAATCAATGCGAAATAGAAGGCGTAGCTTCAAACCCATGCGACACAATTGATTTAGCTTCAAATATTTTGCGATATAATTGATAAAGCTTCAAATGCAGGCGAAACAACGAGTTAGCTTCAAATCCAAGCGAAACACATGATCTAGTTTCAAATCAATGCGAAGTAGAAGGCATAGCTTCAAATCCATGGGATACACATGATTTAGGTTCATAGTCATGGGAAAAACATGATTTAGCTTAAAGTTTATGCATAGCACGTGATTTAGCTTCAAATCAATGCGATGTAGAAAGTCTAGCTTCAGATCTGTGCAAAGCACACGATTTAGCTTCATATCAATGCGTAGTAAAAGGCTTAGCTTCAAATCCATGCGAAACAAATGATTTAGCTTCAAATACTTGCGATATAAATGATATAGATTCAAATGCAGGGGAAACAAACGAGTTAGCTTCAAATCCATGCGAAGCACATGATTTAGCTCCAAATCAATGCGAAGTAGAAGGCTTAGCTACAAATCCATGCGAAACAAACAATTTAGCTTCAAATACTTGCGATATAAATGATATAGATACAAATGCAGGCAAAACAAGCGAGTTGGCTACAAATCCATGTGGAACGCATGATTTAGCTTCAAATCAATACGAAACACATGGTTTAGATTCATATACTTGCGAAACAAGTAGTTCAGCTTCAGATAGTTGTGATAAGCATGATTTAGCTTCAACTGTATGCGAAACAATCGAGATAGCTTCCAATCCAAGGGAAACAAATGATTTAGCTACAAATCAATGCGAAGTAGTAGGATTAGCTTCAAAGCCATGCGACACAAATGATTTAGCATCAGATACTTGCGATATATGTGATATAGCTTCAAATGCAGTGGAAACAAACGAGGTAGCTTCAAATCCATGCGAAACACATGATATAGCTGCAAATCAATGCGATGTAGAAGGTTTAGCTTCAAATCCATGCGATGCACAAGATGTAGCTTCAAATAAATACAATGTAGAAGGTTTATCTTCAAATCCATGCGATGCACAAGATGTAGCTTCAAATAAATACGATGTAGAAGGTTTAGCTTCAAACCAATGCGAAACAAATGATTTAGCTTCAAATACTTGCGATATAAATGAAATAGCTTCAAATCCACGCGAAACAAATGATTTTTCTTCAAAAACTTGCGATATAAGTAATATAGTTTCAAATGCAGGAGAAACAAACGAGTTAGCTCCAAATCCATGCGAAACAAATGATTTAGCTTCAAATCAATGCGAAGTAGAAGGCTTAGCTTCAAATCCATGCGATACACAAGATTTAGCTTCAAATCAATGCGTTGTAGAAGGTTTAGCTTCGAATCCATTCCACAGAAATGATTTAGCTTCAAGTACTTGCAATATAAATGATATAGCTTCAAATGCAGGCGAAACAAACGAGCTAGCTTCTAATCCATACCAAACACATGATTTAGTTTCAAATCAATGCGAAATAGAAGGCTTAGCTTGAAATCCAAGCGAAACAAATGGTTTAACTTCATATTCTTGCGAAACAAATGTTTTAGCTTCAAATACTTGCGATATAAATGATATAGCTCCAAATGCAGGCGAAACAAACGAGGTAGCTTCAAATCCATGCGAAGCACATGATTTAGCTGCATATCAATGCGAAGTAGAAAGCTAGGCTCCAAAACCATGCGAATCAAATGATTTAGCTTCAAATACTTGTGATATACATGATATAGCTTCAAATGCAGGCGAAACAAACGAGTTTACTTCAAATCCATGCGAAACAAACGAGTTAGCTTCAAATCCATGCTATACACATGATTTAGCTTCAAATCAATGCGAAGTAGAAGGCTTAGATTCAAATCCTTGCGAAACAAATGATTTAGTTTCAGATATTTGCGATATAAGTGATATAGCTTCTAATGCAGGAGAAACAAACGAGTTAGCTTCATATTCATGCGAAACACATGATTTAATTGCAAATCAATGCGATGTAGAAGGTTTAGCTTCAAATACGTGAGAAACAAATGATTTAGCATCAGATACTTGCGATATAAGTGACATAGCTCCAAATGC